>NC_056726.1:1042462976-1042512976 GCF_019279795.1 Protopterus annectens
TAATTTTCTTATTTTCTGTACTAGTTGCATGATACAGGTATTTTGTATCTGGTACACATAACTATTATTTGGGATAGCATAAGCTATTCAAATGCTATGGCATAAGCTTTTATCTTGGCATACACATGTAATTCTGTCCTTTGCACTGGCCGGGGGTATGTTTTATCCTGCAAATTGTCACATTTCTACAAGGGATGTCTCACCTTGGCCATCTGAACAGGTGGCAACCCTAATGGGGTGACCTGCATGGTGGACAGCTGTTCCATCCTGCGTAGTATGAATTGCATGTCTGTGTAGAAACTGAACAGTACCATGACTACACATACATGTTTTGTCCAGATGTGTACAGTAATGGACACCGTGGCGTGTAAACAACTCTGAGGTTTCAACAGGTTACTTATCCCACGCGGGATGTACACACATTTTGCCGTAACATTAACGCGTGGGCATTTGGATTTACGTACCTGTGATGGGATGTTTACAATCGTGGGATACATATTTGCAATCCTGACACTGCCTAGGACGATACTTCCTACTACATATGGGGAATACTCGCTATGTGCAGGTGTACGGATGCGCAAGGCTGGTAGCTGGATTTGGTGGACATTCGGACATGGGTGTGGGTTATGTGCTATACTGGGGTTGTTGCGTATTGCATTTGCATGCATGGGTTCTACTTTTGGATATCCTGGTTCCGCATATAGCATCCTATGTGTATATGACGGTTACGTTCCTGTTCATGTGTATAGCACATTTTAATATACATATGTTTGTGTGTGTTTGGTATACAATTTGGGCTGTCAGGTTTATTTACGGTTGTTATATAGCCACAACTGCCCTGCTGTGTACTATCACTACCACTGTGGGACTGCTGGTGACCATACCCATGGGGCTAGACGTGTGTATTGGCGGCACGCTGACATGATGCGCTTCACTTCCACTGGGTATAACTTCTGACAGTGCAGTACATTACGGACACATGATTTTAAATATCATTTGTTCCATGGACGGAAACTTATATTATGTTGCGTGCATTTCTGTTTGGTTCTCCATTTTGTGTGGCCGGGAACTGTCTTGCATGCTTTGCATACGTTTCATTATCCATGGACACTGATAGGTGCGATTACTATTGCAGGCAGGCTATAATATTCAGCAGTTTAGGTTGCTCATCGCCAGCCAACATTGACACGCCTCCGGGCGCAGCTTAGTAACGACCCATGCACTCGCGCACGTGTCCTATGCACGTGGATGTGGTAGCGGCGCACCTTCATTAATATGCATATGGCACTACTACACCATTTATATGCCGCATGGCCGGCGCAGGCCTTACACCGGCCTTGCGCCGAGCTTCATGAATCCGGGGGGCATAAGTTTGGTTTTGTTAGAATTTAAAATGAATTGGTGGTCTAATAGGTATTTTTCAGTGCTAGGTATTTTTCAGTGCTAGGGCAATCTGAGATTTATCTTGGAGTTCATTTAAGGTGGGGGGCAGAGCAGATAAGGGAAGCATCATCTGCATATTGAATGATGGAGGCAGGTTTGGCTATGGAATAAAGATCATTAGTAAAAATAATAAAAAGTATTGGGCCCAGAATAGAGCCTTGTGGGACACCAACAGTGATGGGTAGAAGTGGCGAGAGTTTATTATCCCATAAGGTGGCTTGTTTATGGCTGGAGAGATAACTATAAAACCAGCATATGGTTTTAGTGCTGAAATTGAAAGAGGCAAGTTTGTCTGAGTATTTGATGAGATACAGTGTCAAAGGCTTTTGACAAATCAAGGAAAGTCGCAGAGACAAGGAGGTTCTTGTTTTTGAGGTAATGTACAGTACTGGTGAAACTTATCAGAGCGGTATTAGTATTATGTTTGGGGAAAAAGCCATGTTGAGTATTCGATAGTAGGTTATTCATAAGGACTTAGTCTGATGTCTGTTTATGTAGATATTTTTCTAAGATTTTGGCTAGTGGTGAAAGAATAGCTATGGTTCTATAGTTGGAAAGGTCAGTAGAGGGACCTCCTTTGTGAAGGGGTATGACATGGGATATTTTCCAAAGAAGAGGAACATACTGTTCAGAGATGGAGTGGTTAACTAGAATAAATATAGGGTAAGAGATGGATGTAGCAGTAAGTTTTAGAAATTCACCTGGTAACTGATCTGCAACAAGAGTACAAGGTTTTAATTTACTAAGGAGATTTTGTATATAATTTGTTTGGATTGGTTTAAGAGAGAAAGGAGGAGAGTTGAGGTCAGTAGGGGAGGGGGATATGGAAAGTATGGAATCGGCTGTACTGTTAAGTAATAAGGTAAGAGAGGTGATAAAGTGGGTATTGAATTGAGTAGCTATACAGTCAGTAGGGCAGTTAGATGTTGGGGCTAGAGTGGAAGGTTTTCTGGGGTTAAGAAGGAGGCCGATTGCTTGCCAGAATCTTTTGGGGTTAATTTGGTATTTCAGTTGTCATGTTTGAAAGTAAGTTTTTTGTCTTGTTTTAATTGCTTTTTGGCTTGATTTCTGAGCTGTTGGTAGGAGGCATAATTTTTTCATTTTTGTTTTTGTGAAAAAGAGTCCAGGCTTTTCCCTTTGTTTAAGTAGAAGAATAGTTTCTTTAGATAAATAGGGAAGTTGTTTGGACTTTGTATGAATTTTCCTAATTGGAGCAAGGTTGTTAAGTACGTGCAGGAAAGCATTACTGAAGTACCGTACTGCAGGATCCAATTGTAGGATTTTTAGAGGTGATCAGTCATATTCTCGTAAAAGTGTGTTGAATATAGAGGGGAAAACTGTTTTTATTGCATACATAGTGAAATGTAACATCGTTGGCACTACGTGTATGTTTTCTGATAAGATATGCTGGGTAGTGGTCACTTAGATGCTTGCTGTTAACCTTGTCAATGTGTGTAGGTTTAGAAATATTTTGGGTGAAGGCATATAGGTTAATAAAGTTAACAGGGGAGTTAGAGGAACAGGTAAGCCAGTCAAGGTTAAAGTCACCAAGTATAATAGTTTCTTGAGAAAAATTTGGAGGAGGTCCATTCTAAAATGTTTTCAATATGTGTGAGGTTGTTTGCAGGGAGGGGATAGATGGCTATTATGATAATGGATCTTCAGGTGTTGATATGTAGACATGTTGTTAAGATTTCAGCTGTAGGGAGGTAAGGTAGAGAAGTGATGAGTTGAACTAAATTGAGGTGGTCCTTAAACATTATAGCAATACCACCACCATGTTTGGATAATCTGTCCTTTCTGATGAGACTATAACTAGCAAGAAGTAATTCCTCAGTTTGTATATGTGGCTTGAGCTAGGTTTCAGTAAGTATGGCTATGTCTGGGGAGTACAGGGCAATGGCAGCATGAAATTCATGAACATTGTTGATGCTTCTAAGATAAAAATGTATTACAAGTAGGTCAGAGTTACATCCTTTGAGTGGTGTGAGGTGGGAGCTATCGGTAATTGTGTTAAGGGATGTAGTGGGCCTTGAGGTAGTGGAGTGAAAGGGGCCTGGGTTTGGGTGTATGTCAGATTGGAGTTTAATGAGGGTGCGGCAGTGGAGTGTGAGGAATTTTAGTTTGGAGAAAAGTTTATACTAGTCATAAAGGGAATGGGAAGAGCTTTGGGTGTGAAAATATTTAAAAGAGAAATGTAGTGAAGTAGAAGTGCTGAACAAATGTGGGGAAATGTGAACTGTTTATCTTATTTTGTGATGGTTTAGCAAAGTGGGTAGAGTGGGAGAGTGGTAGATTATAGGATAATAGGACTGATGGGAGGTACTGTGCAGAGCTAGTAGTAGTAGAGGTAATAAGGGTGTGATGGAAATGCTTGGTTTTATTAGGATAATGGTAAAGTATACTAATGGAGACAGAAGGAGTGAGTTGGTAGGGAATGAAGTATGTTAAAGGATAATATGTAAGGTGCAATAAAAGAAGTATGTTATGGGAAGGGGGATTAAGCTTGGTTGGTGGTATAGAGAGGTATACAGGTAACAGTACTGGGTGTTCTAAACACCCATAGCTGCATCATCCAATCCATTTTCAGCATTATAATATGGTCTTGCCCTACACCCTCTCTCTTGATTCATCTCTCTCATAACAGATCTAACATCATTGGCTGAATATCCTCTATGAACAGTCATTCGTCATGACCTGAAATCCTTTTTGCAAATATTTCTTGTCATTATTTAGTCTAGAAAGCAGGCAGCCACAGTAGTGCAGTGATTAGCGTTGCCATCTCACAGCAAGAGGTTCTCTGGTTCGATCCTCAGCTGGGTGCCTTCTATGCGGAGTCTGCATGTCCTCCCTGTGGTCGTGTGGGTTTCCTCTGGGTGCTCCAGTTTCCTTCCACATCCCAAAGACATGCTGTAGGTGGATTGGACACACTAAATTGGCCCTAGGCGTGTGTGCGTGCATGTGTGTGCCTTCTATGGAAGGTTGGGCACCGGGCTGGCAACTTGACACCATAAAACTTCACTGCCAATCATGAGTGACAGGTGATTAGCTGTGGTAACCCCTAACCAGGAAAAGCCAAAAGAAGAATAAGATTAAGTCTAGAAAGTCAAGTACATTGTCCTTTAAGTACATTTCTATCCACATAATTAGGATGCACACTAGTATGGTGCAATAACCTGTTCTTTTCACATGACTTTGTGTAAACACTAGTTCTAATGAGCCCTTCAGGAGTCTTCGTCACTGTTACATCTAAACAATCAACACTCATTAATGAGTAGTTAATAGTAAAATTCACAAAGGTAGTAGTAGTATTCACAATATACAAAAAATATTATGTAGACAGGATAGAGGACCCACCCACAACATCCCACAGCATCTAATTTTGTGAATTCTGCCTCTGACTCTTTGCATAAAGGGGTATCAGATAAAGAACAAGAGAAAAACTAACACTGCAGCTGTCATCCACAAGAAGACTTTTGCTGCAGTGGTTTCATCACCCTCATTGGTTTGTCTGGATTTGCCTGTACCTTTAAGGAACAAGGAGATGTGCAGAATACGCTGGTTCTTGAGCAGAGGAAAGTAACATCTGCAACTGAACATCAACCAAAGAAACATCTGCAACTGAACATCAACCAAAGAAACATCTGCAACTGAACATCAACCACATATCAATAACAGACAATCTACTATGGTTTCTGTGAGTCAAAGGCCAATGATTCATAATATGTCTTCTATTCAGTTGACTTGTGATCAAGTTTCTTTACTTGAGAAGGGTCTGCCTTTCATACCAGCCATTTGGTCAGATGTTTGTGATGTTTTTTAAATTTAAAGTTCTTTGCCAGAAATGTGATGTTAAAATGCCTGTTTCCAGCACAGAAACACTCAAGTAGTTTTAAGAACTCAAGTATTTAGTTTTACTTTCCATCCTCTGTTAGCTGCTTTTTTGAAAACGTGTAAAACTGATATTAATTCCCTCACTGCTACATTTAAGAATATTTTATTTGATTTATCGCCTAGTGAGAATAAAGCACTGTATTAGTTATGACAGATGCAATCCATTCAGATTAGAACTGTGGATAAAAGTGGAGCTGCTGTAATTTATACAGTACATTTTATCAGAATAGTATGTTTGAATTGTCTTTTGACTCCTCCACCTACACAAAATTACATACATTTGAGGTAGAGAAGTTGACCAAATGAGTACATGTGATGCTTGATGATTTTCTTTTGAGTAATTTGATAATGTATGTGATGCAAAAACTTTTTTTAGTTGAATACCCACTTCAGTGATTTATGGCCTTCTCAAAATACATAAAAAAAAAGTTATGCCTCCTTTTAGACCTATTGGGTAGGAAATGGGTTACCGAACCTCTATCAGTTTTTATTGAAAAGAAAATCAGACCTTTTTTATTCTGTTTTAAAAGATACTAAACAGATATTACAGATGGTTTCTGAATGCATGCAATGTTTAATTGATATTTCTGAGTGTTATTTTATTACTCTTGGTTTGCTCTTTGTTCACGGTGATACCAAATGACATCAGTATTGAGTGTGTCAGATTCTTTTTGACCAGTAACAGTGATTATTTGAGCAATGTAACTTGCCTGTTATGTTTGGTGAGTGAATTGGTATTAAAGAAAACCTTTTTGTGTTTGAAGACAGCTTTTATTTGTAGAAGTTTGGAGTAGCAATGGGCATGGTGTATGCTAATAGCTATGCTAATATTGTCTTTTCGCACTGGGAAACCATGATGATCTTCATAGGTTCATAGATTAGTACTAAGCTAACTGCCCTTGCGAGCCATTTTAAGCCTAGCCAATTATCCCTTGTGAGACTCAAACTCTGCACCTTGTGTTTGTAAGGTAAACACCTTAACCATTAGGCCACCCTCCCTGGGAGGCCACCCTCTTAAAGGATAACCAGTTTGTAAAGTTTAATACATTTTTCAAACATTTTGTTGATGATGTGTTCCTGTTGTGGGTGGGTCCTCTATCCTGTCTAAAAGAATATTTTTTGTATATTGAGAATACTACTACCTTTGTGAAATTTACTGTTAACTACTCATTAATGAGTGTTGATTTTTTAGATGTAACAGTGACAAAGACTCCTGAAGGGCTCATTAGAACTAGTGTTTACACAAAGCCATGTGAAAAGAACAGGTTATTGCACCATACTAGTATGCATCCTAATTATGTGTATAGAAATGTACTTAAAGGACAATGTACTAGGCTTTCTCGACTTAATAACGACAAGAAATATTTGCAAGAAGGATTTCAGGTCATGACAAATGACTTTGTTCATAGAGCATATTCAGCCAATGATGTTAGATCTGTTATTAGAGAGATGAATCAAGAGAGGGGGGGTGTAGGGCAAGACCATATTTTAACACTGAAAATGGATTGGATGATGCAGCTACAGGTGTGTTTGTAGGATAATAGGATCATATGCGATTACTAGACTATCAACCTGGAAGTGATTTCGAGCCTAGCTGTTTCATCACAATATAATACTATAGAATTCCTAGTTAATACCCAAGATTGCATTTAGTGATGACTGATCATGTCCAGGAGAGTTGTGGGCACTATCTTTGGTTAGAATTTATGGTGCCCCACCCTTTTTACTATCAAATGACTGAAAATCAAAAGACTGAATCCCAAAAAGACTGAAAATTCAAAATACTGAATACATTTTTAATGCAGGAGGCAAGCCCCCCTGCTCCCCTCATGTGGGGGGCTGTGACCCCCACACCTCCTGCTAACTGTATATACCAACTCCAAGATTGCACAACAGTGGAGAAGGGGCAAATTCCATCATTCAGTATTTTGAATTTTCGGTCATTTTGAGATTCAGTCTTTTGGTTTTCAGTCATGTGATAGTAAACCGCCCCATCCACTTGTCCAGGTTCCTCTTGAGCAGTGTCATAGAGGTGCTCTGTTTCACATGAATAGGTAGCCTATTCCAAAGACACAGCAGTCTCTGTGAGATACATCTGTCCCTCCAACATGTCTTATTTAAGTCACAGGCCATATTTAGGTCCCTGGAATGGGTAGCCCTAGTCACATTTGATTTATGGATATGCAGCAAGTTCATTAGGTTTGGGTCTGAAATTGCTTTGTAGGCAAGGCATAAGTCTCCCCTGAGAAGTCTATATGATAGAGAATATAGTAACAGAGACTTTAGTTGGTCTGTGTAGGGCATGTGCTGGAGTCCCTTGATGTTCTTTGTTAGAAACCTCTGAGGTCTCTCCAATTGCTACAGGTGCTTTGTGCAGTACATGCCGAATGGGGTGTTATACTCAATTTTAGGCCAAGTTAGTGCTGAGTATAGAGGGGTTAAAACCTCTTTTGTTCTCAAGGTGATATTCTTGCTAATCAAGTGTGCTATGTAGAAAACCTTCCTTACTTGAGTAGACACATGCTGTTTGAAGTTAAGGTCGCAGTCAACTTGTGATCCCAGGTCCCTTAATACTTCACGAGTACTTAGTGTATTGTTGTTAATTTGATAGTGCAAAGGGACATTGTTTATGCTAAAGGGAATGATGATGCATTTCTTTGCATTCAGTTTGAGATGTTGACTAAGACACTAGTCATTGGTCTGCATAAGACCCTCCTGCAGTATACTGACATCATTTGGGGATTCAGTAATTGCACCCAGTTTGCAGTCATCTGAAAACTTGGTCATCCACAAACCCTTAGTGTTGACCTGAACTTCTGAGAAGTATATACCAAACAGTAGCGGGCCCAACACTGACCCCTGTGGCACCCCACTGGTAACAGATCAGCTAGTTGATGTGGAGTCACCCACTTTGATAGTGTGTGTCCAGTTTGTGAGCCAGTTAGCAACCCATCTTACAGGGAAATGGTTTATCTTCAGTTTGCCATGTTTATTGGTAATGCCTGAGTTTGGGATTGTGTCAAAAGCCTTTGCCAAGTCAAGGCATGTTGTGTGCACAGATTGCCCCTATCAATGGCCCTGGTAACATTTTCAAAGAAAGCCACCAGATTTAACAGGCAGGATCTGCCCTTGACGAAGCTGAATTGGGTAGGATCCAGGGTTTGGAGGTCACCTATGTATTTATGAGGTCCATAATGAAACATTCCATGGCCTTACAGATTAGGCTGGTCATGCTTATGGGTCTATAATACTCCGCGTCTGTTGCATGGCCACACCCAATACCATTACCTGTATCCCTCTCATTTACTGTAGCAACATGACATTGCTTTGCAATATTATTAAGAAAAATGTATCTATTTTATGATCATCAACCAAAGTTTTATTTTAAGAATCACAAATCACTTAAACACCAATTTTGTTATCAATGGAAAAGGAATGTTAATAAATTGTTGGAACATAATGGAACTTTTCCTTGTTGTTCCTGCAGGTCTTGCAAGTTCATTTCACCATTGAATCATTTTGTTCACCCCAACACTGGTATATATAATATACACCCAAGTTATATGCTGATTGTAGGAGTACTGATTTAGTTTATTTAGCATTTTGTACAGCCTGTTTCTGCTTGTATATAGGGAAAAGTAATAGATCATTGAAGGAATGTATCCTTGAACATTTAAATGATATACGCAAAGGTAAAACTATTAATGCCTTAATGCCCTTGTGAAACTTGTCAGTTTATGTGGGAATATGCATGCATTTAAGTTTATGGAGCTACAACTTGTGTATAAAGATCTGGGAGGAGGTGATTTTGTTAATACAACTGAATTTGCTGAAAAGAAATGGATAACCAAGATGCAGGCTGACAAGCACTCAGGTTTAAATGATGCTGTGTCTTTAAAACCGGCAATTAAATCGTGTGACCTTTTTTATTGATTGATTGTGTTATAAATGCTGTTTGAATTGTATCATATCTTGGTCTGATGAAGTGTCTTTTGAGTGTAAAAGCACTTACCACATAATAAAGTGTTATTGTTTTAGCTGTATTGGTCAGTCTTTCTTATCTTTGGATTTAATAATTGTATTATAATCCATGTAGGTATTAATGACGTGAGACGTACTTCCCTGGACTATATGAAGAAAGACATTGTTGATATCTCTAAATATGTGTCTCAGGCAGGTAAGTGCCTTTCATTTAGCAGCATTCTACCTTCACAAAGCCAGACATCTCAGTACAAACAAAAGATGATTGACTTCAATAATTGTCTTTGTTTCTGGTTTGTCAGCATGGGAGATCATGGTTAGCAAACCACTTTGCTTTGCAAAGAATGGTCTGTACCTGTCTCTCTTAGCTTCTAAATACTGGCTAAAACTTTATCCTTCCCCTTGGAGGCTTTGTTAAGCATGCCAAAATGACAAATCTAGCAACACAGCAAATAAAATGCAAAAAAATCTAACGGTGTTACTGCTCAATGTGAGGATCCTAAACAAGAAACTGCTCACCCTACACCCTGTCTTCACTCTGGAGAATATAGGCATCTGTTCTGGTACTGAGAGATGGTTTAAGTCCACAGAGAGTTCTGCAGCAGTGCAAGGCTTCAGTACCTTCCACTCATTTAGATCATCAGCTGCACAGCAAGGGACAAAATATGGAGAGGTCTCAATCTGTATCAGCAGCAAGCATAGCTCTGTGTTGGATAAAGAAGATGATACCCTGGAATTTATCCAGTTGCAAATCACTATAGATAAATTCCTGTACCATAGTCCAGCAAACTGTAGGTTATCCTCTATGTCCCTAAATCCCATAAACCTAGACCTAATGGAGACACCCACTATTAAACCAAATAGCATCTGCATGGGAGACGTTAACTACTCCTCTATAGATTGTCGAGCACACACTGCTTCATAATCGCAGACACAATGATTGTTGGCCTTTATTAATACAATAACCTTTAATGAGATAGTGCTCACACCCCCCAGAGGTTCAAATATACTGGACTCGGTACTCACCAATATAGGAGGGTGCCCCCCCCCCCATATCACATCCTCATTGGTGAGATTAGAACACAAAGCTGTCTCTTTCAACCTAAAAGTCAACTTGGTAACCCCAGCAAACCCTGTAATAGTTTATTACTATTCCAAAGCAAACTAAATCCAGTTAAGCGATAGTTCATCAAAATCTAGTGCTCCTCCCAACCCTGATTTCACAGCAACCTATGAGAAATTGTTTAGAGAGACCCTATTTAACCATATACACTACTGTATAGAGGCTGCAGTACCTACTACAAGTAAGATCAAAACAAACTCTAAAAACAAACCTCACAGGTGGAGCACTAACATTAATAGTGTAAATAACAAAAAGAAAAAAGGCATGACTAAAATCCAGAAGAGCAGCTCCAGTAATGATAGGAGCTCTCCAATTAAACTAAACAGGAAACTAAGAGGACTATTTAAGTCCAACAAGGCAAATTATGATGTCAAGATAGCGTCACAGGCTAAAGATAACCACATGACTTTCTACAGCTATGTCCAAAACCTCAATGGCAGCACACATCATATCCATAATAAATGCATAGATATTAAATGCACCATAGTATTTTTAATTCAAATTGCATTCTTCTGTTTTATTACAAATTATACAATTTTTTTCACTGAGTTTAACCATGAACCCCAAGTAAAGCTAAAATAAATCTGTAATATCTCCTTTTTCCTTGAGTGTGAAACATATATATTTCCCTAAATATGTTACTTTTCCTAATATGTAAGTATTAAACAGATAGGTCTTTTTCTGTAATAATAAAAAAGCTTTTTCCACTAATCTAACTTTTTATTTGTTCCATTACTTCTTTCCACTGACTTATTACACTTTTATTCTCACCAAATGTCACTACCAAAATCTTTGTTTCCTTTCTTGTGAATTTTTTTCCATTTATTTTTTTTATCTCCCCGAACACCTTATATTTCATTTTGTTTAACTGAACCCCAACTTTTTAACAGTTTTCTAATCCTTAGTACAACCTCAGTTATCCATCCCTTATTTTATTAGAACTAAATCATACACATATGTCATACATATTGTTAATACATCATTTCTTTACATCTCACATCTTTCATCTCTCACTGCATACATGAGTGTCTATACTACTGCATTATTTCGGCTTTTCCCGGTTAGGGGTCGCCACAGCGGAACTCTGGTCCTCTAATGATTGGCAGTGGATTTTTTATGGTGCCGAGTTGCCAGCCCAATGCCCTCTGTACTATGAGCATATACTCATCAGGAATCCCTGTTTTACTTCTCTCTTAATATTTATTTCTTCAAATCTATCCATTTATCATGGTTTGTACCCATAATGTTTTATTACATTACTGTTCTTTCTCCTATGCCATATGCCTCTCAAAAATCTGCCTCATTGCTTCATGGCTCATTTCATCAAAGGCTTTAGCTGCATCACATGCTATCAGTCTTGCTTCTTTATTTTCTTTCAGTATGTCCTCTACCACTTCTTTCCCTATAGTTAATATTTTCTCAGATCTTTACTTTTTATGCCATATATCCCCTCTCCTACTACCTCATCTAATACTTTCTTTATCCTTTATGTAGTATTTTCCTAAGTTATTTACAGTCAGTATTCTTTAATGTTATAGGCCTCCAATTTTTATCTCATGGATGTGTGAAGGACAAATTCAAACCAAAAACATCCAAGGGGAACCACCCAGGGGGCAAATATCTGTTTATTTAGTGCTTTTGACCAAAGTCTTCATCAGAATAAAAAAAAACATCCTTTGCATCCACACTTAAATACCCATTTCATTAACAATATCCAATGAAAACCATAAAAAATTCAGGGAACATCTCAAAATTTACACGTCACCCTGCACAGATAGCATTTATAAAAAAACATTTAACACATATTGTTTAATTCAAATCAGGCTTTATATCAGCCTGTTGTCTTTGGTGTTTTTAAGTTTTGATTTTCCTATAGCAAGTCCTGCAGGAGAAGATTCTACCGGAATTTACACCATCTGCCCCTTTTCTAGCCATCTGCCTTCTGTGATGGACAATCTTTGGGTGAGTTTGGAGAAATTTCAATCATCCTTGGAACTTTATTTTTCTTCACCTCAGATTTTCAGTGACCCTACTTCCAGTGGGGCTGGTGGTGGCGACAGCAGTGATGGTGAAAGGGGAAACAGCTGTGTTCTGAATTTACATGGTTCTACTACAGGTACTCGCTATGAATTTTTGCTTAACCTTACAAATAATCCTTTTGCAAACATTACTTTGGACAATACTGATGCACATAGTAGTCCCCAACGACCTAGTTTGGAACAACAGTTAGTTATTTGATAAAAAAAAATTACAAAAAGGGCAAAGTCTTACTCAAGAGAATTTGTATTTTGACCAATGTGTACGTTTAAACATTGTGTTGAAAGGACTGAGGATTTATAAATATCCAAATAGGCTTACTGCAGATGGTCCTTTCTACATATACTCAGTGAATTTTCTAATGAGACTGGTCTAATGTTGCTTCCTTAATTAACTTTTAAAAGACTCAGGTGATGAAATAAAAGCACTAGATATGTTTACCTTTCAGCATGTTAGATCAGCTCAAGTCAGGACTGAGGTTGATTCCGTGTTTGCTGGTCTATAGACGGGAGGCATTACTATCACTGCCAGGAAAAAGAAAAAGATCCAAAGAGATTTGGTGGCTTATCAAGATAAAACAATTATCATTTGCCTTTATATGGGAAAACATATCAAAAATCTGTACATGATTTTAGCAATATGAACAATTCTACAAATAATTCTTTTCCTTCCTCTGCAGTGACTAGAGAAGCCACTTCTAATAATTTGGAACAGCCCACACAGTTTCTGCCTAATTGTTTACCTATAGAGGAGTTGAGGAGATCAGAGGGACTGGCAAGCAGGTTGCCCAATCAGCCATTCCAGCAGTTGCAGCCCAAGAGGTGCTTCACCAATGGGGGAGGACCTGTGAGCAGAAGAGGAGGTGCTTATCAAGGGAACAGACATTGATGGAGCCAGAACTGCTGAACACAGTTTTTCCTGACTGTTTTCTGGGACATTGCACTTTGCTAACTGAAAATATTTATAATTTTATTAATGAGGACTTTACTAGTGAGCAGGTTGCCATTTAAGGAAAAGTCTCACTTTTGTACTCACAGCTAGAGCAAATGTAAGTCAAACTTTGCTACATTTACATCTGTTTTGCAGAAAGCTTAATCTAGCCTATTTATTTAAAGATGTTAAAACTGACAAACATCTGCCTTTTTGTAAAAAAAAGTTCTCACAATCCTATTCACTGCATCACTATTCATGTTTTCTATGAGACACGTGAGAAACAGATTTTGGAGTTGGGAAATGTTAAACCTAAACCAAGGTTTTATCATTTTAGATGTTAAAGAAAGAGAGGTTTAATGCAACTGTCTAAAATAACTGATTTATGCTTTATGAGAGCCTAAGTGACTATGCAAATTTAATACAGAAAATATTGGATAACAGTGACAAGTAGAGTACCACAGGGCTCAGTCCTGGGTCCTCTCCTGTTTGGTATCTACTTCTCTGAAGTACAGGCTAACACAGAAGGTTTTTGGCTAATGAAGTTCGTAGATGACTGCAAACTAGGAGCCATAATCGAAACTCCTAACTATGTGGACATCCTACAAAAGGACCTAACTGAGACAGATGCTTGGTGTCAAAGCCATGGCCTCAAGCTCAATGCCAAAAAGTACATTGTCATCCCCTTTGGTAAAAACTCTGTACCCATGAGCTACCACATAGGCGGTAGTCTACTTAACACCAAAAGTGTGATAAGCGACCTTGGGACCCAGGTGAACAGTAGTCTCTCCTTTGATATTCACATTGCCACATTAGTCAGGAAATCCTTCTACATGGCACACCTCATCACAAAAGGTTTCTCATCCAGAAAAAAAAGAGGTCATTTTTCCCCTCTACTCATCACTCATTAGACCCATTATAGAGTACAATGCCCCTTTTGGTATGTAACTCACAAGACATCTACAACAACTGGAAAGGCCGCAGAAATACCTCACAAAGAGGATTACCAGCCTCAAACAGATGCCCTATGCAGACTGTCTCAGAAACCCCCAGCTTTACTCCATCGCATATCGCCTACTCAGAGGCGATCTCTGCCTAACATACAAAGCTATGTCAAACCCAGAGCTGTTGGGCATGCTCCACTTAAAGAAATCAAAATCCCTCCGAGCTACATGCTCTAGGGACTTAAACCTTGTCACCACAATAAACAGAACATGCTGGAGGGATAGATTCCTGTCCCAGAGCCTTTACATACTCTGGAATAATCTACCTATCTATATCAAACAAAGCTCCTCATTAGCAGTCTTCAAGAAAAATCTTGATGACTGGGTGGGAAATAGGAAATTCACCCCAGGGATCACCTTCATGGCTCTGCTCGACAGGGGCACAGGAAAATCATTTTCTTGGGTGGCGAAAGCCAGGGTACCTTTTTGGCTAGACTTATATAGGCTCTAAGGCCAATAGCCTAGTACCAACCTATGAATTTATGAATTGTGATGAATATGAGAAAGTTCCTTTATTTGAGGTTAAAAAAAAGTTATGGTTTTATACACATTATTACTCATTGGTGACCCTCCTCCTGACGTTTATCAGTTCTGTACAACCCAGAGCCAAAACTGCCTATACTGTTTGGAATACCTAAGTTTCACAGTAAGATATGCCCCATCCCATTCAGGCCAATAGTGATGGCTAAGGATAGTTCTATGGAATCCACCTCTATATTTTAGATTATTTTCTCAGCTTATTGGTGCAAAAGTTAGACAGTTATGTAAAAGACTCTTGACATTTTTTTGTCATACACATAATTTATCTGAAAAATAACACCTTAGTTATATTCACGTTAGATGTTAAATTGTTATATACTTGTATTCCACAGGAAGAGAGGATGGAAAACCTAAGGTTATTTTTGGTCAAGTTTAGCTCCTATAATAGGCATAGCAAAAGTACCATCTGCAAACTGATGGAAGTAATGTTAGAGAATATTTTTTTCTTATTTCAGGAAGAGATTTATTGTCAGAAAAAAAGATGTGGCAATGGGGACCACTGTGGCCCCTTCTTTTGTGAACAAAATCATGGGGAAGGTGGGAGACTAAATTACTAAAAACATTTTCTTGGTTTGAAAAGGTAGTCCTATATAAAAAGATTTGTGAATGACTTGTTCTTTTTAGTAAATGGTGGGATTGAGCAGGCCAAAAATATGCTTTCAGAAATTAACTCTAGTAGTAAATTTTTATCCTTCACTCAAGGGGATGTAGGTTTAAGTGTCAGGTTTTTGGACATTACACTCACATGGGACTGTGAAAACTCACAATTTCAGTTGCATATATAGAAAGGAATGTTTTGCTAACAATTACCTACATTATGAGAGTGTTCATTGTGAATACATGAAAAAGAACATTCCTAAAGGGCAGATCATCAGGCCCTCTAGGTTAACTACTAAGGATGGTGATTTTTTTTGTCTGTTTTTCAAGATATTATACGTATGTTTATTGAGAGATGATATGATCTCCAGTTGTTAACATCTACAGCCAAGGAAATATTTAGTAAAAGAGAAAACAAGTTTCCCCGTATTTTAATGGCAGGTATGCCTGTTCAATGCAGAAACAAGCAGGAATCACAGGGTGAAAATGAATTTGTTAACAATTTGTGTTTAAAAATTATGGTAGATGATGTGAAAATAAAAAGTATTGTTTGTCAAAACTGGAAGGTTTTCCAAGGTAATACTGGTTTTGCAAATATAGTAGGAGAAGATACACAGTTTATAGTAAACAAGGACAAATCTATTAAACAACGTTTGAAGACATATAACACTCAAAAATGCAATCTGGAAACTACAAAAATAACGGAATGTTTCCATGTGGATTTTGTGATGTGTGTACCTACATTTTTGTGGGTCCTAGTATACCTAGTATATTTTTGCACAGTCCTGAACTTGTATTGGAAGTGAAAGGGCATTATATCTGTGACTCTTTAGGGTTTATTTACATTGCCATATGCTCCGGATACTCTTCATTTTATGTAGGCATGACCATGAGCAAACTAAGAACTAGAATTAAAGAACATTTATATGCTATAAGGAGTAAAGATGGCTATAATGCACTTTATAAGCAATCTTTAACATGTGATGTTTACAAAAAAATTCTCTTTTCTGTATTAGAAACAGTGCCTAAAAATTTGTGTGGAGGTGATTACAGGAAATCTTGCTAAAAAGGAGAACTTATGACTTTTTCCATACACATTTCATTACTCTACCAGATATGCCTTCTTCTATTATACCTTCTTGTATCCATTCATTTGATATTTAAAACAAATACTCTTCCATCTTTATTAATTTCCTTATAATACTCATAACTCATACCGGCTAATTCTGGTGCTGATATATTCTTACCTTCCTTTATTAACTTGTCTAGTTTTTTCAAATTGTTTTTACTTTCCATTCATCTTGCCCATAATGTCCTCTTTTTTCATACATTTCTCCTCAAAATTTTCTACCACTTCCATAATATCTGCTTGTTCATATTTATGTCTACTTTGCCATTTAATATAGCAGCTAAGATGATGGGGATAATTCAATAAACCCTACATGGAATGATTCTCTGTGTAAGAATAGTGGTAAGAGTTGAACATGGAACATGGTCGCCACATGATCCAGGAAACACGGCTTGTGGCATGCACAACCTTGGTAAAAAACAAACAAAGCACACCAAGCCACAAATTGTAGTTAACTCCAAAGGGAAAATAATCCACTGTTGAATATCGTTGACAAGAACACTTTATTGCATGAAGCGCTTTTCGTCTACTACAGTTAGTAGACTTCCTCAGAATGATGTAAAAAGGTTTTAAAGCTCTTTAAGTACCTTCCAAAGTAACAGTTAATACTAATTAAGAACAAATTGATCTCTAACTAATTATCCTATTAAGTAGTACAAAGGCTAAGAAAATCAATACTTCATAATAATTAACATAAAATAAACATAAAAATAAGAATGATGCTTTTACAATTAAAATAAGTCAATATATGTAAATGAGTCAAGTTTATTGAATAGCAAAATGGGCCTCCGTGTCCGCAGGTACTACCTGTGTAAAGGCTAGAATCATGGTAGCATAGGCAGAAGAGACAGCTGACATGAAAAGGGTGTGTGTCATGGTATGTGTAAGCAGATTGGAGCTTAGAGGCACCTGTTTGCACTCAGCTAAGTACAGCTAAACAAGGGTGTGCGTCTGAGGCTGCTAAGCTGTGCTTAGCCCAGTGGCACATGTTTTAGCTGGTTAAAGAAAAGCTAAAAGTGACCATGTAAGGCGGAGGGCCCTTTCTGCTGAGCAATGTTTACACTAGCTCCACAGGTTTGCACAGAGTGTCACACTGCTTAGCAGTGGAAGAAATGGAAAAAAAGAGGGAAATAGCCTGGGAAAGGCAATCAAGCGTAAATAACTGATAAGCCCTGTTCCCCTGACACTGGCCCATTCAAACTAGCAGGTGGAATGCATCATCGTCAACCAATCACACAGGCTGCATCTGCAGCACACCATTATAAAGTATGCGTGCCCCCTTCAATCGGATTTTTCCCACATACTCTGCACTATTGGAGTACACATTTGGGAATTTTAACTGACAAACTGTCAGGGCTGCTGCTGCTCTGCTACATCTGTATGCACTACAGGCTGAGGTCAGTGATGATGATGATGCTGACAATAGGTCCAGACTGAGGAGCAGAAGAATGTTCAGGCCCAGGGTAACCTTTCAGGGGCTACATGAGCTGGAGATAGTAGATAGCTACAGGGTAGACAGGGACATACTACAGGAACTAACTGAGCTCTGCCAACCTCACCTCAGACCCAGAGCCAACAGAGGGGAACTCATCCCAGTCGAAACAAAGGTATGTGTAGCGTTAAGAATACTAGCTATAGGTACTTTCCAAAGACCTACTGGGGTCATCATGGGGATCTCACAGGCATCTGTATCCAAGGTGCTCCACCAGTTCCTGAATGTCCCAAAATTCCCACCATCTGGCTTTCTGAACAAAATCAAATGATGGCACAATAATCTCCCTGACCCATCTACAAAACTATTAGGTGTCATCATAGACAAACCATCAATAAAAACTAGGGTCACTTTAAGAAATAAAAGCCTTCCTAACCCTCCAGCTAAAATCACCTTCTTTCAACCCTCCCCTATGTCCCCCTCTACTAATTTGAACAAGACTGTAATCAAAATCAGCTTGGTTGGCTTGAACTACCTAGCCATCCAGTATATAACCACAACTTTATGGCTATAAAAAACTCTATATAATCAGACAATACTCCTGCACTTAAAAATATTATCACCCCCTATAATAACTAGAGACCAGCGATCCTCTACTAACCTACTATTCAGACTAGCAAAATTAAAAACAGCCGGTGATCTCTTTCTAAATCTCACAACAAGTAGATCCTGATCGCCCAGCTCCGGCTGATACCTTAGGTCAATTTAAAAAACTACTCTCAAAACATTGTCACTTAACTGCTATGTCAATGTATCAAGCCCTGGCTAACTCGAATTAATGTAAAAATCTGTTAACCAGTTTACCTGTATTAAATATAATCCCTGACAGTTGTCACTGACTAATGTGTAACCTGTGGACTTTGTTTAACACTTACTTAAATAATCTGTAAATAGTCTGTTTGTTTGTAATAATGCTGGTATTATATGTAATGTTATCTGCTACCCTTGAGGAGCTTTTCTCCCGGGCCTCCAAATGGACATGCATCCAGTCGAACTATCCCGGTCAACAAATGTAAAATAAAAATAAAAAATAAAAATAAAAATAAATAAGAATGTCATGCTAACACATGCCAGTGAGAGCATTTATTTCCCCAACACCTCTGAAGAGAGGACCTGCAATATGCATCTCTTCCACCATGTAGCACATTACCCAGAGGTACTGGGTGTCATGGATTGCACTCATGTGCACATCAAAGCACCATCCAGTGAGGAGGGTAGGGTCTACATCAACTGCAAGGGGTATCACTCCAGCAACTCCCAGGTTGTGTGCAATGCCCAGGGCATTATCATCAATGTATGTGCTGGCAGCCCTGGCAGTTATCATGACTCCCACATCTGGTGTCCATCACAGCTATACTAGACATTTGCCATGGGGGACATCCCGTACGACCATCTGATGGATGATGCTGGTTACGCACTGGAACCGTGGATGATGACACCCATTAGAAATGCACAGCAACTGAAGAATGCCTTAATGAGGCACATGCACAAACTAGTAACATCATAGAGCATGTGTTTAGTGTGCTCAAGTCATGGTTCCGCAGCCTTGACATATATGGTGCAGCCCTACATTACTCTCCAGCCACATGTGCACACATGTTCATAGTATCTGCCATGCTAAACAATATGGTCCTGTAGAAATAGCTGCAGCAGGAACATCACAGGGAAGGGACACACAGCCCTCCACCATTGCCAGGGTCCCACAGGCACAGGAGGACTCAAAGGAGGAACCCCATGAGCCTGTCCTTGTAGGGAAACATAGGTGTGCCCAGTACTCCCTGGCCTTGGCAAAGAGGCAACACATAGCACATACACTGACATCCTAGGGACCCATGGATTGACATCTCACTCTGACTCATATACACACATTAAAAGTATGCCAGCCACATCACACTAGCTATACCTTACCATGTTTAGTCTGTGTACTGCCTGTATCTGACAGAGACAGCCCTGAAGTGTTGTCCACTCAACTTCTGCTGGCACAAGGTAAGTCACTCTTATTAACAACAAATGAATGGGGTAGTAGACTGTGGTAGCATATGTTTGGTATTGGTGCATGTATGCATGGGAATGGATTGAGTTACCAGGATAGCAGCAGACAACTGACAGCTATGTGGGACAACAGGGACTGTCTCCCAAATACTGGCTGCCCCACAATATGCAGTAGGCCCTAAGTCAGCAAAATCCACTGCACTATGTGAGAGACTTACAAACAGCGAGGTCATAGGACAAATGCATGGATGTCAATTTTGAAGTCCCATACATACCTCTAAACCTCTTTACAGCAAGAAAGTTGTACAAAGCCATAAGGCCCCAAAACAGGGACAAATCTTAAATATTGCTCTTACAAACATAGAAAGGTGATAGAATAACAGGTGTTATAGTAGCATGAATTCTCTGAAAGGCAAGATGTCTGAAACTCAAATGCCTGTCATTGTTTGCTTTTTAACTTCAGTCTTTGTTTGATATTAGTTTTCCAGACAACCACAATTTTATGAAAAATGGACCCAAAATATGAGACAAACATCTGGACAGTCTGTGAAAATGTGTACAGTTGAGAAGTATGCCCCCCTCCTCTCAACAGGGTCTATATTGTATTATCGGACGATGAAAAGAGCGATCGCTCTTCCATCGATCCAATAATGTCGAAAGGAGAAAACACCGAAGTCATTGAACATCGCTTTTTTTCCCAGGGATAAAAATTAGTGGGCCGTCTTCAGGACTTTACCATTCCACCACTATGGTGCGATCTCAGAGTTGGTATATTCAAGTAGGGGATTTGTGGGGGGTATGGGGGGGTGATGTCCTCCATTTAATTTTGTGTTTAAACTTTTTTTTTTTTTTTTGCGGAGCAGTAAATTTTTTCCTTGGAAAAAATTTGCTGTTCCATGTGTTCGCATTTTTGTGGTTTTGACATTATCTGTTCAATGAAACAGCATTTGCTCTTGTCATCATCCGATAATGTGATATAGGCTCCCCCAATACACTCGTGTTCACATAGAACTACAGTAACATTTATGTTTGTAAGGTAATAGCAGCAGACCATACATTCCCAGGGCTGTCACAATCAACTTGATAACTTGTTCCATTTCTACAATATGCAGGGGTCAATGTGCTATGTATGTTTGTGGTTAATAGTGTCAGGAAGTAGATGCCACTTACTGGTGGCTGTGGCTTAATGGTCTAAGTACAGTACTTTGGTTGATAAGGTCCATGGTTCAAGACTGCCCGTGCCAACTATCTTGCATGCCAGCTACACCTACAGTAGGAGTTATACACACTGTCTAGATGTCAATATTTATTACTGCAGGAAAGCTGGACAATGGAGGGACAGGGGACCACATATATGAACAGTACACAGCTCTGAGCAATATACAGTGCCTAGTAGAACAGCAGGTTGTGATAAGTCAGTCTAGCGCCAGGATATAAAGGCTGCCACATTACTGTATCAGTACTGACAACAAGTCAGTGGGCACAATCCATAACCCTGGAATAACAGGGTGTCGCAGAATGTCCATACATATGCCTCATATATCTGTTCTGCTTGCCATAACATTGCATTTGCCTGGAAAACTATTTGCAGACCAATAAAGGTTGATGTGAAAACATCAATGACAGACAGTTGAGATGCAGGTGTCATACCCATAAGAAACTGCAAGCTAATACAAAACTGCTCTACCAACTGTCTACATTTGGAAGAACAATATTAAGACCCTGTCCTAACATCTGAGCCTGTGCCTGACTGTTATTTATGGGCCTCTGCAGATGTCTGTCTGTAAGAGTTTGAGAGCTATGGCCAACATGTAGCCTTATAATAACAGTGCAACACAAACTGTCTGAGGACCATAGCAGATGTATGGGGCACAATGATGGACAACATGCTAAACAGGTGTAGTTAGATGTGTGAAGTCTGTAACCCTGTGTGATATTATGACTTCTACCCCAGTCACACCATAGCTACAAATACATAACAGCAACAACTGTGAACTAAGGCTGTGACTGGACTACAGAATGGAAAAGAGATACATATAAGGGGAAGGGGAATCACTGGCCAGATAAATGTGGAATGTGCATACTAGAACAATTTGTGCAGTAACATAAGTTCCCTGCAGTGTATGGAGTCAGTAAACAAATGTCTGTCAGTGGTTCTTCACAATACTCTATAATGATCTGCCACTGACATACCAGGAAATCATAGTGCTATGTAGAATATATCACACATACTATGAAAACTGCTCAGTCCAATGCACTCTCTACCCACCCCAGGAGATAACTCAGTTAATAAGGATAGCACACAGTCAGGAGATCCCCCCAGCCAGTATATCACTGAGGTGCTGGACTGTTTACACAGGTTCATCAGCCAATCGACTGTAGCACACAAAATCCTGGACTGGAGTGCAGGTAGCACTGGACAGGATTCCCACAGTTACTATTGAAGGTCATACTGGGCATGTTCCTACACTTAGAGAATTATAGCCCATGTCTAAACCAACATCTGACTATAGAACTGCTCTGACCATATATGCCTTTGCATGCACACAGATATGTGCACCTTAACTGTCTCTCACCAGCCCCATCAGACAGGATTACCCTCATCTATCTGTATGTGGCACATATAAGATATATCTGCATCTGATGAGTGTGATATACATACATTTATATAGGTAACATATACAAATATAACAATTATAGACAGACAGACACAGGAGGAGGAAGAGACAGAGACAGAGACAAAGAGAGAGAAGGATAGATAGAGTGAGAGAGAGACAGACACCCTGAAAGGCATACAGTGAAGTACTGCTGCAGCCATTTGCCCACCAATTGTAACCACTAGCACATGCAAGTACTAAGGTGAGCTCCATTGTGTTATAGCAGTGAGGTAGGGGTTGTAATCTCACATCACCTGCCATGTATGTGTGTGTGTGTGTGTGTGTGTGTGTTTGTTTCTGTATCTATTACATTTACAGCTGAATACACATGCCCAACAGGCCTATGTCTGTGTAATGGTCACACATTTTATGGCCCTGATACTAGTGTCATCCACAACAGTGGCCTACCTGTTAGCAGCTACTGATGTCATCCACCCCAACAGCAGTGTCAGACATTCTTCATATGGATAAGCCTTGTGGTGTATGTGATAAGTACATTGCACTGTGGTGTAGATAGTTAGATAGGTAGCAGTTCTAATTCCAGCAATGGCAAGTCAGTCTGTGTGCGTGTGTTTATGGATATCCGCTTGTGGCTGTCTGTATTTGCTGCCTATGTGTATGCAATGGCAATACATTTTAAGGCCTGTTCCACTCTGTTAACCCACCATTGCACTACTGTACTGAGCCTGTACATGTCTTCCACTTTAGAAGCAACGTTGAACACTCATCAGCCGTATGAGCTCTGTGGTGCATGCGATAAGTATGTAGCAGTATAGTACATGCAGTTACATAGGTAGGAGTTCTAATCGTAGTACTAGCATGTGTGTGTTTGTAGGCTCAACCATTTTGAGGCTTGTTCCACCCAGTAAAGACCCATTACCCTACTTTATAAGGCCTGCTGATGTCATTCACCTTAGAAGCACCATTGGATACTACTCAGCCATGTAAGCTCTGTGGCAAATGCAATAAGTACATAGCACTATAGTACATGCAACTAGGTAAGTAGGGTTTTAATCTCAGCACTGCCAACTGTGTGTGTGTGTGTGTGTTTGTAGGTTAAACCATTTTGAGGCCTGTTCCACCCTGTAAACCATCCGTTGCCCTTCTTTACAGGGCCTGCTGATGCCATCCACCTTAGATACAGCAATAGACACTTGGCGGGCATGTGAGCTCTGTGGTAAACTATTTTAAGGCTTGTTCCACTCTGTTGACTCCCCCATTGCATTAATTGACAGGACTGGTTGATATCATCAACCTTAGATGCACTGTTTCACACTCTGCAGGCCATACCACTCAACTGTATACAGTTTTGCAGAATGTCCAGATGACTGCCTCATAAATTTTGTCTGTGTGTCATAAAAGTATGGTTTCCTGGCCAATCATTGGCAAAGCATTAAGAACTGAAGTCAAACAATAATGACAGACATCTGAGTGTCAGACATCATACCCTTCACAAAAGTAATGGTAATACAAAACTGGTCCGACTATCAGTTATCTATGTTTGGAAGAGCAATATGTAAAACATGTCCCTATTTTTGGGCCTGTATCACCCCATTATTGATGACTTTGTCCATATGCATTGCACTCATAGGTTGAGCGGTATGCCCCAGACATATCAGCTCCATGGCATATGAGTTAAGGACATAGCACTATACTACACACAACTAGATAGGTAGGGGTTGTAATCTCAATACTGGCAGCTGTGTGAGTGTGTGTCTGTGTATGCATATCCTCTGAAGAAGCATGGCTGTCTTGCATGTGTGTGTGTGTGTGTGTGTGTGTGTGTGTGTGTGTGTGTGTGTGTGTGTGTGTGTGTGTATGTGTGCGCAAAACTGTATAACCATTGTGGTTCTTGCGCTATGCACATTGCGCTATCTTACATATAACTAGCCAGGTGAGGATCTACTATCAACAGGGGAAGTTCATGAGTGTGTGTATATGTGTGTGTGCGTGTGTGTGTGTGTGTGTGTGTGTGTGTGTGTGTGTGTGTGTGTGTGTGTGTGTGTGTGTGTGTGTGTGTGTGTGTGTGCATATGTATATCCCCTTACAGCAGTGTGCCTGTGTTATGGCCACAAGGATACCTCTCAACCCCTTACAGAAAGACATCTGGAGAAAGCCATACAAAAAGTGGGACATAGCCCACATATGAGGGTCAATCTTTAAATATTGCTTTGACAAACATACACAGGAGATAGCATAACAGGTTGTGGATTCACATGAATTTTCTGAAGTGTATGAACTCTGACAGGCAAATGTCTGTCAGTATTGTGTATCATCAGTCTTTAATGAATTCAGACAACTTTGCCAGCAAAGCCAAATGAAACAAAAATATGTGGCAAACATCAGGACATACTGAAGACATCTGTAGAGGTGGGAGTTATGGCCATGAATTGTCCCACCCTGCAAGTTGCAGTCCATGTCTAGCTAGGTGTGACCTGTGAGAATGACACAAACAATACAGAGGTCTCCAGGGTGTAGGACAGCAAACATCTTCTAAGGTTGTCTACTACCTGCATAAAACAGTTACTTCACATCAGAAGCTCCTTAATGGTATGAGAAATAACATAACCTATGGTGATATGACACAAAGAAGCAACCGTATTGGCAAACAAATGGAAGTCTTGTCTCGTGCACTTGACGTGGGTTATGGTAAGTCCTGCCAAGTGTGGACGGTGCATTGGTGCAGTGGTAGCATTGTTGCCTCACAGCAAGAGGTTCTCCAGTTCGATTCTAGGCTGGGGTTCCTTCTGTGTGGAGTCTGCAAGTCCTCCCTGCATTCATGTGGGTTTCCTCCGGGTGTTCCGATTTCCTCCCACATTACAAAGAAATGCATCTGGAGTGTTTCTCCCTGGGTCCCCGCTGAAAATTGGCTTTGTTCCAAGTTGGACTTTCCCAGTTAACAAATGTTAAATAAATAAATAAAAATAAATAAGTGTGACAATACTACAAGATGTGGCACACATTCCACTTTTACAAAGGTGGCACCTCACGTGTGTGTGTGTGTCTCTGTGTTGCCTATGTGTGTGCAATATGTAGACATGTCTACACCCTGTGAGTAGCTTCGACCCACAATGACCCACATGTACTGTATAAAGGCATGAATGCAAACTTCCACCTCCCACATATGTAGGTACCGCCTAAAGCAGTGTCAGCTGTGAGTAGTTTGCTATCTGTCATTGACCCACAGACCAATGTTAACACACTGCAGTGAAGTCATACAGCGGGTATGTCCACTAGCTGAATGCAGAAAACAGTCCCATTGTACCATATGGTGAGGACATGAACCCACAATTTCCCACATCAATGACAACCCCATAAACACACAAACTGCATTGACAGGCCTGGCTACTCAGGTTGATAACACTGTTGCATTCACCCATGAAGTAGTGGCAATGGGCAGAAAAGGGTAGGATGTGATTCACCACATTGGTGAAGGGACTATATCCAGATAAAATGTGGACATTACCTCTGTATAGTCCTCAGTCAGTACAACACTACATTAGCAGCATGGCTGGTCTGCTATGTACCTAATCAGGCATCTGCACCAAATGTAAAGGCTATGTTAACACCTACAAAGATTATCCATGACCTTCAAAACCTGTGCCATGAAGACAGCTTTGAATCAGTACTGCCCTACTCTGTATCAGACAGGTTGTCCACAGGTGGGCTGTGGCATGCCTAGATGGTAATGTTGTCATCAGCCCTTCGACAGCTGCCCCCATATATGTCAGTATAACTCTGTGCACATTACTGGCACTACAGGCTTGAATAAAATATGACACAGCAAAAAAAAAAAAAAACAACAGCTGGAGAGACAGGTTTGACTTTTAGAGGCTGCCCTGTGTCTGGAATGCACTCCCAAAAATGTCAGAGTACCTTGCAGACCCTCATCAACTGCATCAAGGTTGAGTGGATGGGGAAAAAACATCTGTCCCAGGGGTACAAAGTGTGTTAAGCAATGGCAGGGGTGACATATGCTGATCAATTATTGAGTACTGGATAGGCTTATAAGGGACCCAGGGCCAGTACTGTAGTAACCTCCTCTGTACCTATGAACTTGTGATCCTACGGAACTCCCAGGTGACATGTATCAAGAGTAGCATGCTGTGTCAAGGGGTATGCATATAAGGTACGTTTTCTGCCCCCATTATCCCTCACACTCTTTTCCACGCCTACGCACTTAGATAAATATGGACAAATACAGCTATACCTTGCTGATGAAAAGGTCTCTATGTTGCCACTCCACCATTCTCAGCTCATGTAATGGCAGCAGCCTACCACGACTTAGACACACGGAAACCTGGAACGGAAACAGAATAAGGTCTGTGAGACAACAGTCAGTCAGCAGTACTAACAGCAATAAAGCATCATGACACAAAGATACGCACACTTTGATGTGTATGCATGACAATTGCCAGCAGACAGCAGCTTACATGCCATAACACTACTACACTACACACTGCCATTACCTGTACTATATTCATCCTGTGAATCAGACACATATTAGCATGTCCCTGCATCAATGGTATAGATAACAGGAGTGTGACACAGGTATCATCACATGCACAGGGTGAAGTGTGGGGTTGTCAAAGGTCTAGGCTGTGCCATACAGTTGACATCATGTGTGTGTATCTGGAGGGATTCTGGTCAGCTGCGCCATGGAGAGGAGCTATGTGCATCTGTCAGTGACCTGCATAAGACAGTTGTGTGAGTTATTTGCATGCACACAGTCAAGCCATGTGCTAGCCCAAACCAAGAGTATGTTGGAAAGCCATGGAACATACATGGCAGAATGCACAGTTCACCATCTTTGGCCATGAACATGGGAACTGGTTCTGCCAGGTGTGGCACTGGCAACACCATGCCCAAGGCCAGATGCAGTACTACTTCCTGATGGTGACCAGTGTCTGCTGGGTCTGTGTCCCTCATGGGACCACCCAGGACTATGTTCCCATGGCCTGCCATGTTGTGGTTTGGACAGCACCCTCCCATCGGTAGTGCTGGTGGTACTGCCACTATGAGAGTGTGACTGTGCACCACCATGGGGGCTCTCAGCTGATGTTGTTCTGACCTATGTCTACTTGTCCAATGCCCTACTCCCACCACATGCTCAAGCACAGACATTGCAAGGTTAAGGACTGACAATGTCTCACCCTACTGTCTATCCATTATATCAGCGAAATGATGTAAGACATCCCTAATGCTGTGGAGTGTGTAATGCATGCCAAACAGTGTGTCATCCATGACCCTGAGCATCCGTCTGGTGAATGTCAGCAATTTGGGTAGTATTACAATGTGCCTGTGCCTCCATGATGGACAGAAACATGCTTCAGGTGACACAAGCTGTGATACCTCTGACAGATGCAGGATGGGCAGCAGCCCTCCTTTGAGCACCCCTATCAATCTGCCTGGGTGGGACCTCACCAGATCTCTGGCTATGGTTACTGTCTACAGTCACAGATGCCATAGTTCCCACACTCCCCTGTTCAATGCCACCACCCTCTGACTGCCCAATATCTGTGGCAGCTGGGGACTGCGTATGTGTGGGCATACTAACCATGTGTGGGAACACTGGGGCTGGAAGTCAACCAATGTCACAGATCCAGTCATCAACACCCCCACCTGTGCCTCACAATGGCCACCATCATTAGAGTCTGATGACACACTGACATCAGGTTGTGAGGGGGACATACTCCAACCCACATTGTCACCTGTAAGGGGTAGACAACATGACTACATGAATACCTGCACCATAATGTTTGCTGATCCACACACACAAACACACACGCACACACACACACACACACACACACACACACACACACACACACACACACACACGAGGTGCCACAAAGGCATTATACACACCACACCTTCTGACTGATGGCATGCACAACACACAATCAGATCACAGCAGACACACTCTAGACAGACCCTGAACAACATGCAGTGCAACTGTGTGTAGTTAATGTTGGTAGTACTATACACCTGTGAGATACATGACAAGTCAGAGTATGGGATGGACTTTCACCTAACACACAGTGCACTTGTTTACACAATAGTAATGCACCCCTGTGTAGCAGACTGGCTACACCTTTACAAAACTACGTGCTAATATGTTACAGCTCCTGCAGATATGCTACTGTGACTATCAATGTAATGCACTGCGGTGAACCCCACCACAAGTAAACATGCACATATTGCAACATGGATATGCTTAACAGTTCCACACTTACCAGCTACAGGTCGATGTTCCCCAGCCACACCAGAAGTACCTACAGATTTGTGGGGAAGAGGCATTGTCAGGACACACAAATGTGGCATTGGTACATGATAATTGGTCTATATTAGAACTTTGAAGTTTCAAAACTTTGAATGTTCTAATATTGACCCCTATTCAGAGAAAGCTGAAAACATCGAACATACAGAACAGCGAATTTTTTCCTAGTGAAAAAATTTTCTGTTCCAAAACACATACACACAACACAAGCACACCAAACAAACAGCAATCCACACACATACACCTAAAATCTTACACCTAACCCAACACTAAACTATAAACACACCACTAACTATCGACTTACCTTAACCCAAACCCTAACCCTAAGGTCCATCACTATCGCACACTCACCTCTCCCAAGCCCCAACCCTAACTCACCTACCCCACTCTAACCCTCACATCCACACAATCACACACATACCTAACCCGCACCCTAACCCTAACTCACCTGACTCACCCTAACCCTCATGTCCACACAATCGCACACATACCTAACCCGTACCCTAGCCCTAACTAACCTAACCCGCACTCAATTGCACACTTACCTGAACCCAACCGTAACGTTCCACCACAGCACTGAAAATACCAAATCAACTGAAACGGACAACCAAATTCTTTCCCTAGGAAAAAAAATGTTTTTCTGTTGCTTAGATATTTTCAGCTTTTGCTGAATAGGGGGTCAATATTAGAACATTTGAAGGTTTTGAAACTTCGATGTTCTAATATAGACCCCAGGATAATATGTGCATTTATTAACATGTACAGTACAAGCTGTGATGCTACCCAAATTGCTGATATTCAAAATATATGTGCACGTGTACATTACAAATCCCCAACTGCAACTGCTGATTGACCTCACAAATGCATACAGGTGTGCAGATGCTGCCACTATGAATGCTACAGTATTGACATGATGACCACTGGATGCTTACCTGGATGCTCTTCAGCTGTTGAATCTGTGCCACCCACCTATATGACATATGTACTGATGGTTTCCTGTGAGCTGGTGGCTGAACCCAGGTGAGTCATGAACTCCTCTGTGGCTGACAGTGGTGGTTGTGTAGCAGGCCCTCCCCCTTTGCCAGCACAGTCCCTGGTCACAGTTGCAGGCCTTTGCCATGTATGTTGTATGACATTAGTAGCATGTTGTTGGACCTGTACATAGTTCTTGTCCTGGTGGTTCACATCATTCCCTGTTGCTACAAAATCTGCCCACAGTGCAGCGCATTGTTGCTAGTTGTGGCAAAACCTTGACAACAGCACCCATTGATGGAGTCTCAGGGGATCATGAATAGCAGTGGTCTCAGCTTCTGAGAAGGGTGGGTTGTGACTTCTGTACATCCCACCTGACAGACATGAACAGGAGAACACATCACAGGACTGGATACTCTGTTCACCATTATGTACATACCCTCCACATCCAGTTTTGCCAGCACCATCCACCACTAGCCCCCACATCATAACCCTGCCATCTATCAACACAGTATGTCTATGGGTATCAGCAAAACAGTGGCAATACAGCATGTATTACCCCTCTGATCCTGATGTTTCATGATACTTGCTGCATATGCTATGAGGTGTCGCATGTACCTGTTGCACCTATTATTGTTTGCTCATAGCCTGTCTACATGGTCTGCTCTGTTGTCAGCCTCTTACTGGATTAGTAATCCCATGGTTTGTAGGCCCACCACTCAGGTCTCCCTGGCCTTCCTTCCTCAGATTCTGGACCATACAGCTGACATTGTCCTACAGTTTCTACAGCCAGTATGGTTGATATGCGTGTCCTGGCACAGTGTAACACCTGCTTCATGTGCACGGATGGACATCCCTCTACAAACACCAGCAAGGAACACACTGTGTAAGAAATGCAATGACAGTAGTAACCTGCAGTCCATGCTCTGTCCCTGCCAAGGCCACATATCTGTCCTCAAACAGGTTGTCAACACAATCAATACATCTAACACACCAGCCACACCTGCACAACATGCACAAACATCTGAAGTGGTTCTCAACATACACACCCACAAAGAAAAAGGATCTCTGAGGCAGAGGCACACATGAACACAACAGCTATACACAGCACCTACCATACATGGACACACACCTGTGTCCCACAGCCATGCAGGCGTCAGCCAATGTCAAACAAGTTACACATAGGAGACTCCAGTGGAGACACACTGGTGCATCTCTGACCTGGCTGAGTATGTGAATGGTCACAGTTACTTGTGTGTCATGTGGCAAGCTCCACCATATTGCATATGCAGTGCTGTCTTTCACCAACCGGTACTGTCATGGGTCTGTCACAGTACATATTGATGTGTCTGACCTGACATGTACATCCCTGGACTATATGCAGTGAGACATGAGTGTGCACACTGATTATGTGTCACAGGCAGGGATGTCCCTAGCCTAAAACTGCATTATGCTGTCACCCAGACTGGTGCCACGATATAAGGGAATGATTGCCCTTAACATGTTCCCATTTATCCTGTGATATTCCAGTGTTTCCAGTACCTGGGATTCTGATATGATATGGTAAACAGACCACGATGCTCTGTGAGAGATGGACTTCATCTATCTTCACTGGTATTCATGTGTCTACCACTGGTTCTCGGCAGTACCATAGTGACTCCATTATTAAAAGTGGTGAAGTTATCGCTACCAATATACATGTGTCAGTGCAGCACACATTGACAGCCATGCTGCTAAATGCTAGAGGTGTACATATGACTTTGGCCTCATTGCAAGTAGTTCTAACCCTGGGTACTGCAGACATCTGTGCAGTCACATAGACCATGGTTCAAAGCTGCAGAGAGCACCCCAGCCAACCTGGTCAACCATCCTATCATACATTCAGATGCCAAGGTGTAGACAGTAAGGCCATGGGACATGGGGTTTCTGTATATATGAGACACATGCACACCTCCACACTGTACAGGCAGTAAGATGCACAGGGGACACTGCAGGGGCAGTTCACCACTGCCGGCACACAACTATTCAAATCACAGCTAGCTAACAGCCAACACACCGCGGAGGCTCTCAGTACTAATCTGCCCAAACAACAGAGACCTCCAAAGTAGAAATGCAAGCAACCTCCACCCCCAACACAACCCAAATGACACATAGCCCACATATTCAGTGTGCCACTCAACTACAGCCCATAAGGCATAACGTACCCAACACTCTAGTCATAGGTGACTCTATAGTCAGGCACATTGATGTTACACTCACCAGGCTAAACAAGGTGCCAGGATCTGCCACATAACACACACACTCGGTCACTCCACAACAAGTACAAATATGACTCTGTCATTGTCCATGTTGGTGTGAATGACCTGAGATGTACCTCCCTGGACTACATGAAAAGAGACATGGAGGAGCTCTCTGATCTTGCAGCCCAGGCTGGTCTGACTCTAGCCCTGAGTAGCATCCTGCCATCACCCAGAATGACACCACAGTACAAGGACAAAATGATTGACTTTAACAATTGGCTAAGCTTCTGGTGTCATTCTAAGGGAATCCAGTATCTGTCTGCCTGGGATGACATGATCTGCAGACCATGCTGCTTTGCCAGAGATGGCCTGCACCTGTTGCTCTTGGGATTCCGGATACTGGCAAAGGCTCTTGCCACCCCTATAGTGCCTTTTTTAGGCAAGGTTCAAATGACAAATTCACCACCGTAACAGGTACAAGCAAGCAAAATCTGAGGGTAATGCTACTCAATGCTAGAAGTCCAAACCTCAAAATGCACACACTCGAGGCACTCCTTAAAATGGAGAACATTGACATCTGTGCAGTGACAGAGACCTGGTTCAAAGCTCCAGAGAGCACCCCTGCATTACCAGGCTATAATTCATACTACACCTTTAGGCCACCAAACCCGGACCAAAACACTAAAGGTGGAGGCGTGTCCATATTCATTAAGGATATCCACACCTCGAAGCTAGTTGCTCAGCATAATGCACCAGAGATTATCCAAGTTCAACTAACTGTGGGCAAAACTGCAATCCAGATTGTAGCTTGCTACAGACCCCCCACCATGCCCCAGGATTCCCACTCCTCTTTTCTTGATACACTGGAAAATATTAAGGTACAACCCAACACTCTAATAATGGGTGATTTCAACTACCCTACCATTAACTGGGAAAACTACTCATGTGCCAACTCTTTTGCTCAACGTTTTCTGGAAATCATCAATTCCAACAGTTTGGATCAACTTATCCACACCCCCACCAGAGGCCGCAATATCCTAGACCTGGTCATCACCAACATGGGTGACCGGTGTTCCACACCAGAGGTCAGCTCCTCATTGGTCATATCCGACCACAAGCTAATCATCCTAGACATCCAGATCCCGCTCCCACCCCCCATTAGGAAAACAACCATAAAAATTTTCTCCAAAGCCAACTTCACGCTTCTTAAGACAGAAGTGGCAAACTTCATGACATGCATGCAGATGGACAATAGAGGTACGACTGCTGAATCCCAAACAGATGCACTTTATAAGCACTTACATGAGTGCATGGATCGTGCTATCCCTAACAGAATCAAGATGCTATCCTCCAAAAAAAGGAAGCCAATCTGGTGGTCCTCTGCCATAAACAAACTCTATAACAGAAGAAAGAAACTGTTGCAAAAAAGAGTAAAGTCCCACGATTGGAGGAACTCCCTGATCAGCCTCAGTAAGAAGCTGAGATCCCTCATAAAATCCTCCAAAGCTAGTTATGAAAACAAAATTGCCACTGATTCTAAAGACAACCACAAAGTATCTATAGCTATGTCAAAAATCTCAATGGCAACACTCAGATCTGCTCTGAGTTACAGCACAATGACAGTAAATATACAGAACCAACTGATATTGCCAACATCCTGGCAGATAGGTTCAGTGCTAACTTTACCCCCCTCTCACCCCCTAAAGGGCCCATCTTTATACCAGAAGAATGCAAAGTTCCTGTAATCATGGCTGTGCAGGTAAAAACTTCACTCTCCAAAGCCAGGAATACAGCATCCATGGGACCTGACAACATCCCAGGCTGCCTTCTACATGAACTACAGAATGAACTGGCACCCCACCTAAGTACCATGTTCAATCATAGCCTCACCTCAGGCTTTGTGCCCATTGAATGACGCACTGTGACAGTTATCCCACTCCACAAAGGGGGGGGGGCCACAACAGACCCCGGGAACTACCACCCCATTAGCCTGACGAGCCTGGTCTGCAAGGCCATGGAATGTATCATCATGGAACTCATAAACAAAGACATTGGAGATCTCCAAACCCTGGACCCCACACAGTTTGGGTTTGTAAAAGGCAGATCATGTCTCCTAAACCTGATAGAATTCTTTGAAGTAGTCACCAAAGCCATAGATGAGGGTAAGGTGGTTCACACAGCCTATCTAGATCTCGCCAAGGTGTTCGACACCACCCCCCACTTTGGAATTATACATAAACTCACTAAACTAGGTATAAATCCCTATGTCACAAGATGGGTTGTCAAATGGCTTACAGAAAGAACCCACACTATGAAAGTAGCAGACTCCAAATCAGACTTCAGACCAGTGACAAGTGGAGTACCACAGGGTTCAGTCCTGGGTCCTCTCCTGTTTGGTATCTACTTCTCTGAAGTACAGGCTAACACAGAAGGTCTTTGGCTAACTAAATTTGCAGATGACTGCAAACTAGGAGCCATAATTGAAACTCCTAATGATGTGGACATCCTACAAAAGGACCTCACTGAGACATGGTCTCAAGCTCAATGCCAAAAAGTGCATTGGCATCCCCTTTGGTAAAAATTCTGTACCCATGAACTACCATATAGGCAGTAGTCTACTTAACACCAAAAGTGTGATAAGAGACCTTGGGACACAGGTGGACAGTAGTCTCCTTTGATAATCACATCGCCAAAGTGGTCAGAAAATCCTTCTACATGGCACATCTCATCACAAAAGGTTTCTCATCCAGAAAAACAGAGGTCATTGTTCCCCTCTACTCATCACTCATTAGACCCATTATAGAGTACAACGCCCCTTTTGGTGTGTACCTCACAAGACATCTACAACAACTGGAAAGGCCACAAAAATACCTCATAAAGAGGATTACTGGCCTCAAACAGATGCCTTATGCAGACCGTCTCAAAAAACTCCAGCTTTACTCTGTCACATATCGCCTACTCAGAGGTGATCTCTGCCTAACATACAAAGCTATGTCAAACCCAGAGCTGTTGGACATGCTCCAATTAAAGAAATCCCAATCCCTCCGAGCTACACATTCTAGGGACCTAAACCTTGTCACCACAATAAACAGAACATGCTGGAGGGATAGATTCCTGTCCCAGAGACTTCCCATACTCTGGAACAAACTACCTATCTATGTCAAACAGAGCTCCTCATTAGCACTCTTCAAGAAAAATCTTGATGATTGGATGGGTAATAGGAAATTCACCCCGGGGATCACTTCTGTGGTTTTGCTTGACAGGGGCACAGGAAAATAGTTTTCTTGGGTGTCGAAAGCCAGGGTACATTTTTGGCTAGGCTTGTATAGGCCCTAAGGCCAATAGCCTAGTACCTACCTATGAACCTATGTGACCAGGAAGCCCATTTGGCCTATATGGACCTCATCAACTGTTCATAGGTTCATAGGTGATTACTAGGCTAATGATCACAAGGGCCTTTTTAAGCCTAGACATGCATCCCAAATCTCTGATGAGTTCTGATACCCTTGATAAGTGTAAACATGGGCCTGGGAGATTTGCATCAGAGACATAGGTGCCAAACCAGGGATGAATTTCTCATTTACCATCTAATTTTCCAAGTTGCAGTTGAACTGGAGTCGGGTCTGTACCCTGATCCTGGGTCAGTTGAATGACCTTAACATACATTGGCAGGTGTACCCATGCCAGCACACAAATGGCCAGGGAGCCATCAACAGTGGACATGCAAACACCTTGGTGTGGTCAGGGGCTACCCCACATGAGGTGAAGGTGTATTGCAGTTGACATTACACAGCATGGGGTACCACTGCAGCATACATACAGTGTCATCCTGTGTGGCAAAGTAACCAGCATGCAGTCATGTTTGCAGTCACCATCTCCCACTATACCCATCTAGTTACGGTCAGCCATACATACACCTCCAACATGGAATACATCCTCTGGGGGGTATACACAGCCTCACATCCTCCAACCCCTCATTAAAGACTGGAACCAATATCCACACAATACACACAAACGCTATATGTGGATTTGTGTAGATGCATGTAGTCAGGTATACCCAACAGGCCTACATCATCCTCTGCTAGGATATGTACACCTGTCTGGTGGACATCTGCAATACATACTGTCCATAACAGGGACACCATACTGCTATCCAAGACAAAGTAGGGACAGATGCCCAATTTGGAGCACTGTCTCCTTAGTGTGTACATTAGAATGGGATCAGTCCTGCAAACCCGCAACACAAACATAGAGCTTATACTGTCTATATCCACTATAGACATTCATCTCCCCTATTACGTATAAGTCTGCAACAGCACAGGAAGCATCTGCAGCTGTTCACTTGAGGTACTCAAGGACACCAGCTATACCAGTGCTGTTGCTATACCATATTGGATGCCTGGCAGAGTCGGTGTAGGCCTCACCCCCTGTCTTCCCCATCAGTACATCAGGATAGCCACAGTACCTCCCCTGTCTCCTATATGTAGGGAACAGGTCACCACAGCCAAGTGAACATCATGTTATACATCTGCCATGGGAGCCTATGACATCACAGGATGCATCTTACATGACCCTAAGCATAAACTTAAAACACCATAAGGAACCATATTCAAAGAAGGACGGAGTACTGCCTTTGTCCCAGCTGTTTGATGGACGACCACTGTCACCCCTTTAGAGTAAGGTGTTGCATCTCTCACGTAGTCAAATGATAGACACATCTGACTAACTAGGCTGTTATGCAAGGCCATAGCACAGTTTATAGAGAACCTCAGTAACAAGCACATTGGCGACCTGCACACAGTCCATCATGCACATTTTATCAAGGAAGGGTTCATGTCTGTTAGACTAGGCTGACCTGTATGACACAGTCACCAAAGCCATGGACAGGGGTTGACAGTGCAAACTGTCTACCTTGACTTGGACAAACTCTGTGACAGTATAACCCCCATGGCCATTATAGATGTAACACCCCAAGTATGCATCACACCATATGTTACCATACAGGTAGCACACCGGTGCACTGACATGACCCACCTGTTTCACATAGGGGAATCCACCTCAAGCGGTTTACCCATAACTATGTGTGTAACCTCCTTTTCCATCTTTGGGCCTTTGTTATGTGTGATGTACACTCCTGAAGTGCATATAACAGCCATTAGCCTATGTCCGACCATGTCTGTGGATGGCTTCATGCTGTGTGCCTTCATTGGATGCCCTACTGATGTCAACATCTGCCTAGGAGGGTCTCAAAGATACATGACTATTGCCAGCACATGGCCTCAGCATAGCAGGACATGCAGTGTCAACCCCTTTGGGGAGAGTGACATCCCCACATAGCATTGCAGTACTAACAACATCCTAGGGATGCAATCCGTCATTAAGGAGCTGTGGACACAGGTCTTTGACAACATGACATTTCAACACAATGTTGCTCCCATTGTAAGTTACACCTTCTAAATGGCCCATGTCATACTTAAGGGTTTATCATCAAGGGACATGGGGTATACACATCCCTGTATTCCCCACAATGAGTCCCATTATTGTGTCTAATTCCTTGTATGTCATTCACATCACATAGGACATGCAGCAGCTGGAGACATCACAGAGGTTCCCCCCCAGGGGATACCAGGGCATCAAACATCTACCATACACCGATAGGCTATAAGGGCAACCCTCTATCCAGTTTCATACATACTCCTCAGGGGTGACCTCAATGTGGCATGCCAGGCAATCACAGACTCCACATTGCTGGGACTGCTGCACAAGAGGAAGTCATTATCCACTCTGTTAACACACGCACACACATGCCCTCAACTTGGGCTGTGGCATGAACTGGGCATGTTGGCAGCTCAGATGTGTGTCACATGCAATCAACCTGTGGTGGAATGGGCACCCTGTCCACATCAGGCAGGTTAGCCATTTACATCTTTGCAGGCATAACCTGGATAACTGGATGGTTAACTGCACATACACCCTTGGGATGCCACCTGTGTCCCTGCTGGACTGGGGCATCATGTGCTGCCTTGCATAAACCTAGGCTAACATCTGACCTAGGCACATGGCTGCTCAGGGCCGATAGCCTAGTAACCTCATAATGTACCAGGAATACTACATATGGAAAGAGTGCTGTGACAGACTGTGTCATTATGTGTCCACAACCAACACTACCATTGACTGTTGGGTGTCCACTATGGGCAGCGTTACAGTATCATGTCACCCAGCCTACATCTGACAAATAGGTGAGTGGTAGTACACTTGCATGTGGACATTCCAGCAATGACTGTGCTACAAAATAACTGAGAGCAGTGCATATGTGGTGTAGGGTGTCCTACTACTAGGTGTCTAACATCTGCAGTACCCAGATATTTGCGAAATGTGTACACCTGCCTGATAGATGTAGACCCCCTGCCAGACAAATGTGGATTTCCAGACACCGGTTGGACAATACGTGATGGTTGTTCCCAGAGTTTGAAGAATGTGTCTGTGACATGCCAGACCCCTGGGAACACAGTATGGTACATTAATATCTGGTACTGTATTCATTCCCTTGCATTGTACCCTCAATATGTAAGGACTGCTGCTGAGGCAGAGCCAGTGTCCCCCCACTACAAGTGCCTATAACCTGCTGTCCTGCTGCAGGGAGTCACCAGGTATGCTAGCCATAGGTGTCAGGCAATGTGATACAGGTGTGAAGTACACAGTGACCTAACCAGAGTGCATCAGGAACCATCAGGGATACCTGGACAATCTTTGAAGTAAGCCTGTATGACCTCCACAGACTGAGAGGGGCTCACTGACAGTACATGATGTGATATGCCAGCTGTATCCACCAGTACTTACTGTCAGTATTGTACATCAGACAATCTAGTAGCAGTCATATGTGAGCTGACCATTACTGGGGTGAGTCAAGGCCAGAGCTGTGATCTATGTCACTGCAGACAGAGCCATAAGGGATGGTCGTAGGTGCTGGACAGCAGACTAACAGCAACATGTCAGTCCAGGAAGTGTTGTTGAGTTCTACTGTGTACATTCCTATTTCCCATGACTGCATCCCTCCCATCTGCATTTCATTACATGCTTAATTCTCTGACATACCTGGTATACTGCTGTACTCCTTTGTGAGAAGCAATCCAGTTGCAGTCTTCTACAGAATCAGTCTGTCATCATGAAGAAAGTGTCAGACCTGTTTACCATAGGCAGCAGCTTGCCTTTTGTAGGTAATGCTCATGAACAGGTGATTGCCTGTGCACCAGTCTGTGACTCCCACTAGCTAATTGCATCCAGAACAGCTGAGTTGCATTGCCATTAGCTGATGGCATGGGACACAGTCCTATAATTAAGACCTTCATGTAGGCCTTGGGCCATTTCCTGGCCTGTGATGAGGACATTACTGAGGTGTGGGGGCTACAGCATCACAGAGGGTATGTAAAAATACTATTCACTGTTTTGACTGATGTGTTATGTCCACAGTTTTGCATGCTATCTTTGGCCATTGTTAACAGAGTTTGTGATTCTGTGGCAGGTTACTGTTTAACAATGTGTGCTGGTCTCAGTAACAAGACAGGCAGATGTGAGTGTCATACATCCTTTTTATCTGAATGTGTGTGCTGCTACATTGTTGTAGAGTTGCTGGCGCCATGTCAGAGAGTTGCTGGCGCCATGTCAGACTCAAAGCCTGTCACAAGTGGTGTACCACAGGGCTCAGTCAGTCCTGGGCTCTCTTTTTGTTTCTACTTTTCTTTACAAACACACACCGAGGAGCGTGGAGGGTTTTGGCTTTGACATTTCTGCAAACTGGTGCTAGAGAATAGAACAGTGGACAGATCTGAGACAGATATCCTTCTTCAGACAGAAGCAACTGGGTGGCCAGAGCAGCCATGGCTAAAGTTAAATGCCAAAAAAAAAAGTCATAAATATAAATCTCATAAAAAACAAGGTTACCCCTAGCTGGCAAATAACTGGGCAATCCACAGAAAGTTAGAGGTTATCAGGAGGGACAGGAAGGACCTAGGGTAGTAGTCCATCACTAGAACATTATTAGAGTTAGTAGTAGAAGACCTTTTACTTCTCATCTGCCCACCTTATCAGGGGGATTTTCATCAAGATCAAGGGAGGTCATAGTCTCCCCATACTCATCCAGACCAATGATTGTGAGATCAATGCACCGACCCATGCCCCATTGACCTGACCCACAGCCCTCACCAAGGCCACAAAGTTCTCTCACAAAGGTATCAAACCCTAATTCAAAGGTCTCAAACATGCCCGGACCGCCAGAAACTCAGCTCTATTCAGTGGCCCAGAACTCTAGCTCAGAGGTGACCTCCCTACATACAAGAAAGTTGGCCATAAATTTGATGATTGATCTTCACCTCAAAAAGATCTAAATCTAGAACACCCACAAGTGATTAAGGAGGGACCCAAACCCCGACACGGAAACCCACGGAAAGGAGGGGATTCATCACCCAAAGACTAATCCTGTGAAGAAAATAGAGCTATGCTGAGCATGTCTATGAGCTGGCCTTGTTCAAAGAAAGGACTTACCAGAGATGGGAGATCGCAGAGATACCCAGGATAACCAAAGCCCCAGGGATGTTCTCAGCAGCAGCAAGATACAGAGCACTAAAGTGCGATACCAAATAGGTCCCATACTAAAACTATGGGTAGTAGCCTAGTGTCTATGTTGGAGAGGCTGATGTGAAGTCCTATACCTATGAACCCCTATGAACCCCCTGAACCTATGAACCTATTTGATGCTGGTGTATCAGCTGTGTATGTTTGTATGGGGTGACTGTGATACATGTCCCTGTCACCTGAACATCCCCCCAGCCCTTTATCTATGGTTATTGTGTGGATGCCCTGTTCTAGGTGTTTGGGAGTTATGGTAAGTCTGTAGCAATTAGCTGAACATACATCTGCATAAGTGGCAGGCCGCAGCTGCTGCATTCTGGGCAGGAGTCATACTGAGGATTGTGAAGGCATTGGGGGACAGTAAACTGTATATGTCAATGAGGGAGCAGTGTCAGCTGTTGAGTCACAGCATGACCAAGGTGAGGGTACCCATTACAGTCCAGGTGTGGCATGTGCCTCTGGTACATATGTTAAGTAGTAGTACCATCCAGACAGTGGAAGAGGAGATTTAGGACACATATTGATACTTGTGACATTTGTCCCACACTCAAGTCCTTTGACATGCTACTGTGGGTGGCACTGACTGTGGTAGCAGCAAGCAAGTCTGCTGGACATTACAGGGCTCAGTTATTTGTAGGTTTTATTGCTGAACATGTAGTTGTCATGCAACAGACTGGACTGTGGGCCTGAACTGTGGATGTTCAGATGTCAGATATGCTGGGAATGTTACAGATAGAGATACTGAGTAATTATTATGGGAAGTATAGTTGCAAGACATATGTGCATACATACAATGTGTTACACAGGATTGGCACGAAGATGTCTGTTTGGATATGACATGTGACACAGACCTGTCTGTCATGCTTTTGTGAAATCAATCTACACTGCCTTGCCATTACATCAGCACACAGAATAACTTTGATGATAACCATGCCATACATAGGTGACATGACTGTGGACATTCTGCAACAGTCTGTGCAGTTGTCAGCTGTAACTGATATGGTGAGCCTCCCGTGAAGCCATCAACATGTCTTTGGCTGTGTACTGGGTCTGTGTCTGCATCACAGGCCCAGGTACACTGTCATTTATCACATTATATGTAGAAGTAGTGTCAGTGGTACTCAGGATATCTTGTTAACACCAGTAATTCCCCAGAGTTGAGTTGGTCTACTGGTGTATTGCAAAGAACTGTAGTTCAGAGGGTATTGGGGCCAGTACTTAGCAAGGATATATTTTTCCCTAATGTTACATGTCTGTACTGCATGATATATTTAGAAAAAAGCATTAATTTCTCAGAACAGAGCTGTCCTAGTGGTGCAGTGCTCTGACAATAGTTCAGAAAGCCTTGGGTGCAATACTTGGCAGTGGTGTCTTTTTTCCTAATGTTACATGACTGTACTACATGATATATTTAGAAAAAAAGTATTAATTGCTGAGCACTGAATTGTCTTAGTAGCGCATTGCTCTGACTATAGTTCAGAAGGTCCTGGGTGTAATACTTACTAGTACTGTCATTTTCTTCCCTAATGTTACATGGTTGTACTGCATGATATATTAAAAAAAATAAAAAAATAAAGCCTCAGATTTGCGTTGGACTAGTGGTGCATTGCTCTGACTACAGTGCAGAGAGTCCTGGGTTCTAGACTTTCCAGGGCTGGTTATTTTGCTGCTGGGCAGAAGAGTGTCTGAATCAGATAGGGTGACTAAAGCAGTTTTAAGCAGGTTTGCATGGGTTTGCGCAATGAACTGCAATGCATAGTGGCACTTATCCCCACTTAAACCCACGCTATTTCCAAAAAAACAAAACAAAAAAAGTGGTGATAGGAAAATGGTTAAATGGGGGCCAGCAGTGGGGAAAAATATTATGAAAGGAGGCTAGAGATGTGCAGGATGGGTGTAGGAAAGGACCATAGTTTTCCGTTTCTTGTGCAGCAACAGCTGTGCATGATGTGGACAATTTGGAATTCGGAGCCTCACTCCCCACAGGGAGGGGTGTGAGCAACATAACTTTGTTGATTAATTCATGGGGAAATTGATTAATGGCAGTGTACGTTGGTGCAAAACAAAGAGTTATGTATGGGACAAGAGGAAAGGTTACATTTGCAGACAGACAAGACAGACAAGACAGCAGATGGGGATGGTGTATGACACATGAGGGGGATAAACACCTTGGATGGGGAGGGTGGTTGGGAATCAGAGGACCAAGTTCTCCCAGATGGAAACAGTGGGACTGAAGTCCCCACCCATGGGCAGTCACCCATGACCCTTTACAACCTGAAGGTGGCTGTGCTGGGGACTGGGTGCCAGGGCCAGGCTGCCCCTTAAGCTGCACCAGTCTGCCCTCTATCTGGCACAGGCAGTCATCCTAATCCTACTGGATGAACCTGCACACCATCTCTGAGAGCTGATTACGGGTGACAGGATCCTCTCTGCACCCGCATCTGGGGGAGGATATGCCCCATCCCCTTAGGTGATTCCAGCCAAGGGTGGTGCAGGACCAGTGGAGGAGGTAGCTGCAGGATGGGTCCCAGACATGCTGGGACCCAGTGCCAGGCCAGATGAGGCAGGACAGACAGATCCATTGGGATTGGCCTACCGAAATGTGTTATGGTGTTGAGGTTTGTCCAAGTGTATTGGTTACCTATGATGAACAAAACATTTCAATGTTAGTTATAACAGCATGCATGGTTGTTCCAATTAACCCAGAACAATAGAATTGCATAGCAAATGGAACACATGCATATATGGAATAACAGTCATTACTGTAACAGCATGCCAGTAACAGTTATGGCAACAGATCAACAACAGTGGAATTTCAACAAGGTATGTTAGTATGCAACCATTGAAATATATGAACAATAATACAACACAAGGCCTAACATTAGGTTTTGAGAACAACATACCTGTAGTATATGAATAATAATTAGTGATGCAGATAAGAGGTGGGGTAGAGAAAAACATTCCATTAACAACTGTATAGGCTATATTTTTCACAACAGTACTGCTCAATACTGTACAGGTCTGCCTTTACTTTACATCAACCTGTGCCCTACAGCTTCTGTAGCACGTGCATACCTGTTAAGCTGTCAACTTGGGATGGCATGAGCCAAGCTGTAAGAACCATAGGTACATAACTACAGTGGACTCATACATGTCAGGGTTACATATATGAATAACAAGATATACCCTGCACAGATGTTGCATGAGTGTGCTACTGGCATACTTCAACTGGACTTATATCTGTGTCCAAGGTTATTGGCAACAGTGTTCACTAGCAGTGACAGTGTGACACTTGAGACACATGTATCAGCAAGAGTGCATGGTATATATACCTATCCTGCTGTCATTTGTAGGCATGGGGTTGGACTATCGGCACATATTCACAGGCGCACCAGGAATACAATAGTACATCTGTACACAGTTTAGTAGTATACCTTTCATACAGCTAATACAAACATTTCTTTACCTGTAAGCCCTGTGGGGAAAAAATATCTGTTAACACTACATGACTGTTTCTACAAATAGTCAGGACTACTTATCAGTTGCTATAAATATATCTTAGTACCAGTCCCTGGATTCAAACCCTGGTCTGTCGGTGCAAAAATGAACAACATATCTATTTATTATCACAGTGAACTACTGGGCCACTGCTGTGGGCTGCTTGACTGATTTGTGCCTAAAGCTCACTTGGTTATGAAGTCTGACCTAGTAATATAGGTAGAGTGTCATAGAAGATTGCAGTGACAGTTGAACATACATTCAAGATATTCATGCATGACAGAGATAGTAGGTGAAGTATGTATTAATAGTTGGAATGCAGGTGTACATACTTAACCCCTAGTGGATGAGAATTTGTGTGATCTGTACAGACCATATTGGGGTGCTGGGTTGCCTACCCGACCTGTATACATTTCCATATGGTATATTTGCTGTCGACAGCTATTACAGTCTCATTCTTGCTTGCATCAGCATACCTTCATTCAGGAATACATATAGCTGAAATGCAAAGGTTAACACAAGACAATGCTGCAGGAAACACACTATAATACATTACTATTATGGTTGAGATCTTAGGGCAGAACATATATCAAATTGCATTCTATCTTGTTGTACAGCTCCACATCTACATTTTAGTATAACAGTTCTTTATCGGCCAAACTTCACTGTGTCACAACCATATTTGCTCTGGAGCACCTGTACAATTGGATTTCTTCAACAATAGACCAGAATAAACAAAACAGTTGGTGGAAAGAACTTTATTGAGAGTGACATGACACAGTGGTTTATTACATTCAAAATTCTGACTTCACTTGTACTGCATGTCCTGTAGATGATGACTGAATCTCATTTATTACCTTCACAATTTCACTCACAGTGCACTTTATTACAAGATCCTTAGTATCAATACAGTATATACTTATGTCATTCGTACACACTATTACTACAATATTACCATTCTTTCATCAATTGTAGCTTGCTTGATGCCTTCATCTGTATTGCACAGTAACTGGCATTACTCAGTTATATCAATGTGGGTCTAAGAACACATTTATTGCAGTACACTCAGAACACACTATACCTACTAGCAGTAAACAATGTGCTCTTTCTTATTTATTGTACTACATATTGCAAGATAGGTCTGTACTCACCACACTGTCAGCATATCCTCGCTAGATACCCTGTGTGGGCCTCAAGTTGCAAGTCCTCTCATCTGCAGCTGTGGGAAGGGAAACACACCATTATGCATACATGCGTATCACATATTCATGCTAGAATTTCATAAAGCAATGGTTCCTATACTTACAAACTTCTGGGGCATTCATGTCCTGAGCATCTTGGATCCATTGGGAGAAGAGCACCTCCTTTCTCCGCTTCAGGTCATCATAATGATGATGCATCTGCTCACCAATGCAGGGGATTCCAGTGGCATTGGTGAGCTCATATGCCAGACAGTCCAAGGCCTGAGACTTGTATTTAGAGCCATGCTACTGGCCCTGCAGCATTCTCTCAGTTTTTAACAAGGAGCCCAGCCATGACTCTGGAATCCAACATGCTTCAGTACTCCACCCAAAAGAGAATTCTCCCTCCAACTCCTGCCATAGTTCCTGCACTGGTCAAACTCCAACAGGCTCTGGTTATATTCCCACCTGTGCAGCTTAAATAAGGCTATTTTCCTGGCCTTTGCCACCATTAGACCATTTTTAAAAATGCTAAGCAAAGCTCAGCAGTGCACAAATCCACTTAGCTTAGCCGAGGACTGCTTAGAATGGGACTACTTAGCAATGCTCAAACCAGGTAAGCAGAGATGAGCATTACTAGCTATTGCTAAGACAGGTTCTGTTTAAGCTTTGCTTAGATTGGCTTAGCAATGCTTAGCAAAATTTAGCTAAGGGCAAACAAGACTTTAAAATAATAACACAAATATATATTGATATTAATTACTCATTATTGATACTTTATTATTATGTTTGTATTTTACTTTACATGACCTCACCCTATGTACGTTAATTACATTACCTTGATGTGTGACTGAACTGTATTGAATGCTTGTGTTTAACTGGAGGTTTTCACCTCATACCTCCACTAACACTGGGATTCTGGACCAGCTAACCTCGTTGACAAATATCAATAACTACAGCAATAAAAAAAATGGAAATATAAATAGGAATGCTTTCCAATGTAAAAGTTGAATGGTTTGTTGTGGTATTCAAACTGTGCACCTACTGCACACAAAGGCATGAATCTAACCATTTAGCTAACTCAGCTGTGAAGATTTCAGCTATACATTTCTGCATAGCTTTTCATTATGTTTAAGCACTGCTGAGCAATGCACCATGCAAACATGCTCAGATATGCTTAAACTTGAAAAAAATAATAAAAGAATTAAAACAAAATAAACATAAAAGGGAAAGTCACATTTTTACATTTGATTTTCATGCTGTATGGCACTCTGACAGTACACGGGGTGTGTTGCTGACACTGTAACACACCCCTTATGTAAATATATATCTCCAAGGACACTTTCTGTTATCATTTAGTGCTGTACAGCACTTTCAGGGTGCAGGGGCTATGTTACACATCTACGAGCACTGTAACACACTCCGTAGCATTGATTCAGTAACCATGTACACAAATCTCCCTCAGTAGTGCTCCTTCATTAATATGCAAGGCACACTGCTGAGGGGGAGCTGCAGACATGGCCATGATATACTCCATGTAGGAATTACATTATTTCTACATGGAGTTTATTAAATCTGGGGGATATACTGTGTTATTTTTTCCTCTCATTTTACTTCTTTTCCCAAATAAGGGGAAGCCGCATGTTTTTTTAATTTCAGAAAAACCTTTGTCTATGTAACATCATTTTTACTTTTCTGGCTTTCTATTGCCCTTATTTTGTCTCTTTCTCATACTTCTGTAAAATTTCTTTATATTTCATTTTATTTCTTTTGATAGTTCTTTCCAGTTCTATTACGTCTGCTTATAGACTACCCACCAATGTATTCAATTTTTATAAAATGGTCTCATTCTGATATGATCTTTCCATATTATTTATTTTTCTCTTACCATTTCTTCCACCTTTGAATCTCTGTAAATCTTATCATACTCTAGCCCATACTACTCTATGATCTGAAAACTATAATATCTTTACTCATCCTGAGATTTCTTTCAAATGTTTTATGTAAAGAATAAAGGCAATCTGAATCAACTGTCTTTGAAGACAACCGACTAAAGGCAATTTTTTCCAAAATTTCTTACAGCTTCTACTGGTTTAAAAATGTTGAAAGGGATCAAAATCCTTTCATATAGAACTTCTAGAAAGAAATAGGAGTTCATTTTCACCAGAAACACACCACCACTGTCCAGCTAATACATTTGGATTGTATGCATTACAGTAAAATATATAATCAATCTCAGTCTTAAAAATCCCTCTTTATCTATTTTTCCTACTTTTAAATGTCCAAATTATATTAATTCTCTTAACATTTTAATATCCTATGTTATTTTTCCATTTTCTTTCTTTTGGTTACAGTTAAAATCTCCTACTATCACTATTAACATATTTGCTAACAATTTTTTTTTTATTTCTTCAAATTGCTTTTATCTCTGTCATATTCGTATATCTATAAATCACTATTAATCTTATACATTTTTGTCTCATTCTAATATCACATATCAACATTCTTCTTGATACTACTACTGGTACATCTAAAATTCTTATTTCTTCAATTTTTATAAGATTCCAGAACGTGTCATTTCTTTCCAACAAAATTAATCACCCCTGATACTGCCTGTATTGTTTTCCTTTTTTGTCATCTTTGTTGAATTTTGTATCTAGCATATACACCATTCCTTTCACATTTAATAATAAAATTACTATATCATCCTTTTTCTTTTTATAATTATTTTACTTCCAGATCTTTTTTCTTTTTCTCCTCCTACGCCACAACCAACTGATATTTCACCAGCTTGTTCCTCTGTCACCATTTTTCCCTCTTCCTCCTCTTTACATTCTAAACTTGCAAGTCTGTTCTCTTCCTGTATATCAATAACATCCGCTTGAACTGTGATTTCTTCTTACTAGATCTTCAGTATTCCCTCCCCACACTGCCTACTCGTTTAACTTCTTCTATAGTAATATGTTCTACTGTTTGTCTTTCTTCTGAGCTTTCCCCTTTATCTGCTCTTTCTTTTTCCAAAATATTACAATCAAATATAAAGATCTATGCCTGGCATACAGGCCATTGTCAGACCCCACTCTGATGGAACTCCTGCATATCCACAAAACAAACAGCACCAGTATTACCCATTCTAAAGACTTAAACCTTGCCTGTAATATAAATAGGACCTACTGGAGAGATAAGTATGCATCCCAGAGACTATCAGATCTATAGAACAAGTGCCCCAGCCACATGAAGTGGAGTTCCTCCCTAACTCAATTGAAGTGCAAATTGGACAATTGGATGGGAAACTGGAAATTCATCCCTCGTTTGGCACCTATGTCTCTAATGGACACAGGTAACCTGTAAATAGTTCATCTCCCAGGCCTATGCTTACACTTATCGAGAGTATCGGAACTTGTCAGAGGTTTGGAATGCATGGCTAGGCTTAAAAAGGCCCTTATGGTCATTAGCCTAGTAAACACCTAAGCACCTATTAACCTAAACCATAAGTTCCAAATTCTTTGTATTTTCTACAAAAAGGAGTCCCATTTTTTTGCTACATGCCCCCTTTCCCCACATTGACTGCACCATTGTTTTTTTTACAGTTATGTACTAAATAATTTTCATTCCACAAAAATAACATGCTTTTCATTGACCCCAGTACCTCACAAATCCTCTCTTACTATTCCTAAAAATGTTGAATTTTCCCATTCTTAACATCCATTGTTATACACAATTCCCAACCCCCAGGTCATACATTTTTTTTCCAAACTGATTTTATTTAACTTCATGTACTTTACTACATAATAAAAAAAAAACAGTTTTAATTCATGCACATCCATATCTGAAATTTTAAATTGCACATCTATTTTCTTTTTCAGTTGTACTCCCAAGCTCTGCAGTGCATCCCGAGTCTTACCATAGTCCTACTGTTAGGGGTCCAAATAGAGAGATGATAATATCAGCAAGAAAAGGAGAGTAGTGCTTCTGGAAATGAATTCTTCCTTAAGTCTTGGTGAGTACCTTTATGAGGTGGACCCTGTTTTATAAAATTTCAGCAAGACAACACTGATATATATATATAGATTGTATTTTATATAGCATATATCATGGACAGAAGTCCATGAAAAAGAGGGTCTATATTATTTTAATGAAAGTTCAAAATACCAATCGCTGTAAACAGTGAAAATGCAGGACATTGAATCCTGTATTGTGGGGGGCTGCACCCCCCCTACACCCCCCACTAATTATATATACCAACTTAAAATCACACTACAGTGAGGAAAGGGAAAATTTCCCAATCTTCACTGTACTGCGATCTCACAAAACACACATCAATGTCCGGCATTTTCGCTGTTTACAGCGATCGATATTTTGAACTTTCATTCAAATAATAT
>NC_056726.1:1042517976-1042582976 GCF_019279795.1 Protopterus annectens
CATGTATGTATGTGTGTGTGTGTGTATGTGTGTGTATGTATGTCTGTGTGTGTGTGTGTGTGTGTGTGTGTGTGTGTGTGTGTGTGTGTGTGAGTGTGAGAGTGTATGTGTGTGTGTGCATCTGTGCATGTATGTATGTGTGGGTGCGTGTGTGTGCATATGTGTGTGGGTGTGTGTGTTGTGTGTGTGTGTGTGCTGTGTTTGTGTGTGTGTGTATGTGAGACTGTATGTGTGTGTGTGCGTCTGTGCATGTATATATGTGTGTGTGTGTGTGTGTGTGCGTGTGTGTGTGTGCGTGTGTGCGTGTGTGCGTGTGTGTGTGTGTGTGTGTGTGTGTGTGTGTGTGTGCATGCATGCGCTGGCATGTCCTCTGGTTCTGCTGCATGAGATGCTTACTATTCCAGATGGTTTGTCAAATACTTAGAACACACTTCTCTCTGCTATACGATCACATAGTAAATGCTAAAGTTAAAACATAGTTTGAGCTTTGACTTTGCATGAGAATTTTTAGGTACTATTAGCCAAATAAGAACAAGTGCTCAGCTAGACCACTCATTTTTTTAGCTAACCATTCTCCCTGTCCACTTTATTTCTCATTTAATTGCAGCACAATACAATTGGGTTTATAAAGTTTTATACGGTGGACATATGATAAAAATCATGGCAGTGATGTGATTTTCTTAAACCCATATTTCTGAATGAATTTCACCCCAATGTAATTGCACAAACATCAGATTCGTCAATTTTTCTCAATGATAAAAGTTATTCAGCAGTACTGAGGAGAATGTCATGTCTAGTATATCGAGACAGTTTAATCAGCAGGCTCCATCTGGCATTGGAATTTTGTGCGGAAATATTTATGTTTTGTTTCCTTGTGTTGTCATGGTTTGACCCGGTAGGATGGTTTATCCAAAGACATTTATTATGAAATGAACTGCATTTTTGTTACCCAAAATGTAACAGTAGCTTATAGTACATATGTCTTGATTGCATCTTTTAACCCTTCTCAGATTTCTAGGAATTCTTATCTGATCAAATAGTGGGTTTTGAAAACCTACAGAATTTAAAAGGACTTGAATCCATGGCCGAAACAATTATAGACATTTTAAAATACATGAAAAGTATCCAGCAAACACCAGTTTAATGACAACTGCATGAAGCATAGTTTTCCTACACCACTTCTGAAAATGCAGACCATCCCTTCAGTAACTTGACTACCAGTATTTCCAGGAGCTTCACTTGAAAGTAAGTTGGTCTGGCATTAAGCTGCATGATACAGAACTGTGTCTCATATGAAACATTATTCACATTGTGGTTCTATTTGAAGGCCGGAGGTGCAAGATTTGTTTGTTTGTTTTAGTTGTTTGTTTGAAACTGCTAAAATCTGAGCCATCTCAGTCTCATCACTAGTGCATACGGTAAAAATCATTAGCATTCCATGCATGTAAAAAAATGTTTTAAAAGGAAAGCTATATAGGCAGTACAAGCCATACACATGGATTATTTACAAAAGGCAGTGACAAAGTACACAGTTTTGAAAGTATTTCAAAAGTAAATAGCAAAGATGAAGGAGAGAGGGTAGAGCTGAAAGTGGGGCTTAACAGATAGTTATGCATACAGTCCATAAAACCATTAATAAGCTTAGCCTAAATTCACAATTGTCCCAAAGTTCTGCCAGGTTCATAGGGTCATAAACTAGTACTAGGCTAACTGCCCTTGTGGGCCATTTTAAGCCTAGCCAATTACCCCATGTAAAAATCAAGCTCTAAACCTTATGTTTGCAAGGTAAACACCCTAACCATTATGCCAACCTCTCACTCATAACTACATAGTTTTTTTAATATATATATATATATATATATATATATATATATATATATATATATATATATATATAAAGGGTTGCTACTGTTTTCTGATAGGTGCAATTGGCTCTTTTACATCCACCTGTGGTGCCACCAGCACAGGCAGATGGGGCCCCAGTTTAACATATTATTCAAAGCACAACACACTCAAGAGTGCATTCTTCCACTGCACTGCAGTGGCAGGAATCCATCTCCCTAATACAGGGCTACAACCATAGCCATCTTTACCAAAGGCAAGCATGGCATCTGTTGCACCACTGATCCTGCTGCCACTTGGTGTGACACTAGCAAATGAAGGCTGTGGGAACTGGACCCTCAACCACTGAAAGTATCCCATTAACAACTCACTGCCTTAATCCTCTGCACCAGCAGCCATGTAGTTCATTTGTGCTATGTTTTATTTAGTGGCATGTAAACGTAAACTTTAAATAGGGTAGCATAAACTGGAATAATAGACCAAAATTATTTTTTTTTAGTTTTGTAGCTGTTAGGAGCTACAAAGTATATATAAAGAATATGTATCAATGTGTTTTACAGGAAGGGTTATAAGGATATTTACTGGAGCAGAGGTAGATGACGTTAGAATATCAATGGTTTCACTAGTCCTGTTAGGACAATGTGAACATTTCCAGATTTAGGAAGATCTGCACCCTGAATAATAGCATAGTTAGAGATACATTTACTTAGAAAACTCAAATGAGAATTTTGTTCACACCAAAATGGTCAATTCTAAACATGGTTACACTTAAATGTTTGTCAAAATGTTTTTCAACTACACAAAAAGTTGATCCTGCTAAAAACTACAAAATAAAGCTTTCTTTTGCAGGGGAGACAAGCCCCTACACGCACTGATGTAGGTCAATTGTGTATACCACCTCTGAAATTGCATAACAGTGGGAAATAGGGAAAACTTTTTAAATAACACAGTGCTCCACTCTCATACTTAGTCTGGCTTTGCAAAGTTTACCTTTTGATGAATCATTAGTCATGCAAATCACTCAGTTCCCTATTCAACTAACAATCTTTGAATAATTAAAAGTAACCCCTAGAAATGGATCCCTATCACATTATTAAAAGACCACAAGACCAAAATTTAAAAGACTGGGATAAAAACTTCAAAAACTGAAAAGGATGAACGTTAACAAAACAAAAATGCAGAACACTGAAACATCAGCTGTGAATGTTATACAGCCATTTCTTTCGTGAAACCAGGAAGTAGTTGAATGGAGATTGTGGTAGAATGAGGATCAGGAAATTCACCTTTTCCACACTGTAGTGCAATCTTGGAGTTGGTATATATAAGTTGCAGGGGGTGTGGGGGGGTGCAGGGGGCCTTGCCCTGCAAAAACTTAAAGGAAAGGTTATATAGTAGGTTAACAGAACAGTACCTTTAATATTTTGTTTGAATGATTGCAAGCTGTAATATGTTTTGTGTCTGCCATAGTATTTGCTGTAAATCAGAGGTTAGTTTAAAGGGGCATATGTGTATTTCTAGTAACTGGTTTTACATGTAGAGCAGTATTAGACTGAATGCGTTTGTTTTGAAGTTCTGCATTTCGGTTTTGTTAACATTCGTCTTTTTCAACTTTCGATGTTTTCATCCCATTTTTTTACATTTTGGTCTTGTGGTCTTTCAATAATGTGATATGGATGCCCTATAAATAGATGTGGAAAATAAAGAACATGATTTATTGTTGAAAAGATGCTTGACATGGGTGCAGAAACCTTTTTTGCAGGAGCTAGGAAAATAAGTTATATATGGATCCCAACATATTGTACATGCGCACATTTCTTTTTGCAGTCCTTCTTATGAATGGACATTGTTATACTCCATGGCATTGTGGATTAGTTAAGTCTCATCCTTCCTTGGGGGTGGGTCTACAAATGGTTCACCTCCCCAGTCCAGGGTAACTAGTATCCCCATGCTGGTGATGTTGGGAAATCCCTACAAAAGGTCCACACACCCCTAGAAGCCACCACTCCTTCTAGAAGAGTCTGGTTGCCCTAGCAGATTACCTCCTTCTTCACTGCATGCAGATTTTTTTTTTTTCAGGCTGGGTGGGCAATGAAGTGGGGACTATAGGAATGCACCCACTCCAGGTTCTAGGAGAACTATACCTTCCTGGCCATCCTGCTTACCCAACTTTGAAATGGTGCTGGTTCCCGGCATCCACCAGGGCTGCAATGATTGCCTGCCTTCCACCACCAAACACTCTCACAGTATTTTTGGGAAAAGTAACCAGACTGATTCCCTTTAATTCTTCTATTCTTACTCTAGTTCCAACAGGAGACAGAACTGCTTTTAAATCTCGGGACACCTTCATCACACTCAGGGCTTTTCCCTTTATGCCAATACATCTGGCATTGCTAATCCAGACTCGGTGATCTGTTAACAGAGGATCATTGTTTTTTTGGATCCTTGTTTTAATGAATTAGTTAAGACATCACTTGGGAACTCCACATTGAGAATATATACTATTTATATCCCTGGGACTATGCAAAGGGAATTTTAGGAAATACCACAGAGTGTAAGGACTAAACTACAATATATATACTGTGGAATGAAATGTTGTGACTAGTACGACAAACGTCACAGGAGAGCACAGGATGCTATTTGTCCATGGGTTTATTTCAATTTCTGAAATGTACATTTGTTGGCATATATACAAAAACTATAGTCTTATCACAGTTCCTGACATTAACTTAAGTCCTACATGGTTTATGTACAAGTTTATATAGTTAAGGAGGTTAACATATGCCAAACTGTTGTATCAGATTATCAATTTTTAAAGGTAATATGCACACCAATGTAACTCCTAATATGGAGAAGCAATGGAGAATGCCTATCCGACTGATCAAATCTAAACATTCATTAACTGGTGGAAGGTTTTGTGCAGACTAAGTGAAGAAATTTAGAAGCAGATAAATGGAAGTTAATCTAAAAGTTCAATCATTCTAACATGATTTTAAAGCTGAACAAAAAAGCTATATAAAGCTCACTTGAAATATTCTAGATCTACAATGAATAAATTGGCAGAGTGCTTCATTGGGAATTTTTTGAAAATCTACCAACTCGTTACAATCCCAAAAGCCATGCTCCCAATTCCCTTTATCTTTTCTCTCATATCTCCAGCATTTGCTATCTAGCTGAGGGGAAAATGTCCTGATATCTACTTGCATGGGAGCGCTTCCAAGGAAAAATCCTAAGCCTTCTAGACTTTTTCGCATGTTTGGAAGCCATGCTTATGTCCTTCCATTGTTCTTTGTATGTAGCTTTTCCACTCTCTATACTAGGTTTAATGGTATTGGCTGCCAAAAAAAAATAATTTACTAGAAAGCGGAAATCAAAATCTTAACCAATTGTAATTGAAGTACTGACTATTGTAAAGGAGCTAAAAAGATAAGAGGTGGCATCTTTAAAAAAAAGAAAGGAGCAAATTACAGAGAAATACATGCAATGTTTGGGAGCAAGATGTGCAGACTAAGAGGAGGAGTGAGGTGTAAGGGAAGCCAGGAATTGAGAAATTTGTGTAATGTAGTAAATAATTGCTTAAAAGAAAGCATATATATAATATATAATTCATGTGCATGACACATAATATGGTTTGTTTTCATTTCTATAAATGTATGTTCACCTATGTCTTAAATGATAATTTGCTAAAGGTTTTTAAGCAATGAATAAGTTGTAAGAAAGGCTAGGGGATTTGCAAGTAAGTCTTTGTTTAGAGAAAATGTAACAATTGAATTGGAGAAGGTTATTCAGGAAATTAAGGGATTATTAGATAAGAAATATGACTTTATATGGCAATCACTGAATGCAAATGCTTTTATAATGTGCAGGATTATCAAAGGACATTGGCAGCTAGATTGTGTCAATACAGGAACAGACGGTTACCAGAAGGTTTAAAAGTAAACAAGGCTGGCAGGATAATAACAAGCAGTGAGGTAATAGCTGTAGATTTTAGGCAGCATTATATTTAGCTATATGAAGTTCAAACAAAATGGGGTAAAGAGCAGCATGAAATATGGATTTCCTGCAAACCTTTAGATTAGCAGGATTTTCATGGTAAAGTAAAGGAGTGGAGCTTCTAACTTCAGGAAAATTAAACAAACTTTTTAAAAAAGTCATGTGAGGAATGACAAATGATAATAATGGTCTTTTTGTTAAGTTTTGGCATGTTCAACCAGAAGAATATTTAGCTTGATTAGTATTAATATTGGAAACTAAATAGCTACCTCTGACATGTTAGGAGGTGGTAGTAATGATCCAACTATTCTATCAACATATAGGCTGCTATCAGTGTTAAATCACAACTATAAATTACTTTAGGCTATCTGGGCAAAAAAAAAAAAAAAGATTGCTTAAAGCAATACCACAATTGGTAGACAGTTAACAATATGGGTTTGTTAGTGGTCTGCAAACATTTAGTAACATTCTAACGAGAGCAATTTTGATGAAGAAGGTTCAGAATCCATTGATTATATTGAGTGTAAATTTTGAAAAGGCATTTGAAAAAATATAACTGTATTATCTGATGCATGTTGTATTGGAATTTGGCTTTTTTGTTGAGTTTTGTTGGGGTGATAAGGGTTATTTATTCAGAATAAAAGTTTAGAATTAAAATCCATGCAGGTCTTTTAATGAGTGTGAGCACATTTTGAGGTACTATTCATGATCTCCTATTGTTCTGTTACTTTTTTCATTGTAATCAGAGCCTTTGTCTATATTTAGTTAGAAGATTTGAATTGAAAGTTTATAAAATAAATCAAATAAAGTTTAAAATGTCATGGTTCGCTGATGATTCCTTAACACAATAGCTGTATCCCTAACAATTATTTATTCCCCTCTACTACCCCTCCTGCTGGTCCCATACCTACTTACCTTGTATGAAAACCAGTTTTTCACAGGAATTCAAGTCCCAAAGGTCCATACTATCACCCCAGCTGTACATCTTCCTACCTTCAACCATACATATAATACTGGGTCCTGCTCAACGTCTTGTTCACTCTTTCAACACACCTATCCCTGGCACATTAGCCCTAGCTCCAGACACTACTACAAACTTATAAATAAATTCCTGAAGCTTATCACTAAATACAGACCTAGCCTAATACTTGGTCGTGACATTCACCCCAACCTTGGCCCATCCACTTCTGATATATATACCCGCTTTACTAGTAACCTACGCTACAATCCTACAATCAATAGACCAACTAAGTTTCTCCTAGTCTGTCATCTCAATATTAGAAGCATTAATAACAAGGTACATGTACTGCATGCACTCCTGGCTGTCCACTCCCCTGAAATTCTCTGTCTATATGAAACCTGGTTAAAGCCTAACACTACAGACAAGGAAGTGTTACCACCTGGGTATAACATACACAGGCTGGATCGTGTTTCCAGGAAGGGCGGGGGGGGGGTAGCTATACTCTACAAATCTGAGTTAAATGTGACCATAGATGTAACACAACCACCGCAGATTAATAACTCTGACATTCTTGCAAATAGAGTGCGACTAAACAAAAGAAAATGCATTGATATCATCTGCATGTATATTCCCCCCAGGTAACCATATAACTACACTTGAAGACACCCTGCACTGGCTATCATGTCATTACCCCCAAGAAACTCTACTACTCGTGTATTTTAACATAGACTGGAGTACCTGTTCCTCAGAATCCCCATTAACCCATATTAACCTGCATGCTTTTAATCAAATCATATCCATCCCTACAAGGCTAGGTAAAACCAACCAAAATGAAAGCATACTCAATTGGGTACTCATAAATAGTCACCCCAAACTGTACACTGCTGGTACCCTCCCCGATGACTTAAGCGACCACCTTCTCACTTATATAGTTAAGCACAAAGCCATTAATCCCCAACAACCCTTACTCAGAAAAGTTATAAACAAAAAAAGACTTTGACCCTGCCAAATTCCAACAAAAACTTAACTCATGTAATTGGTCTGTTCTAAAACACCTCCCCTTAGAGGAGGCAGTTGCATACTTTAATAACAAATTTCTTGAGATCCTAGATTTGCATGTACCTGCTTGTTCAAAGAGAACAAAAGCAGAAACTGCACCATGGCTTTCTAAAGGATCTACACTCAAAATTACCTGTAGAAACAAATTATGGGCTTTGTGGCATTCTACGAAAGACCCCCAAGATCAAATTAAATATAGGCAATCTAGGAACGAAACCAAAAAATCCATTTTACAAGACAAAAAACAATACTACTGCAACTTACAGACAGTAAATCAAAACAACATTCTGAAGTTTTGGACAGGATTGAATAATCTACTTCATCTTGGGCAAACTTCTACCCCAATCCCAGCTGCTACTATTGATAAACCCCCAAGGATGTTTCAGATAGTTTAAACCGATTTTTTACTGAGATAATTCAACCCCTAGCAAGCCAACTACCTCCTAGCTCCCCTGGTTCTGAAAGTACCACCACTAGAAACCTACTCTCATTCAGCTTCCAACCAGTGGCCACGTCACTTATCTGTACCTTGATCAAAAAATTAAAACCCACCACACTCTCTGCTGATCAACTCCCTACCAAGTACCTTCAAAAATCAGCTGATGCTATTGCCTACTCAGTATTAATACTAATTAATCAAACCATAACAGAAGCTAGAATTCCCACCATCTGGAAAATATCTTATGCAATCCCACTTCATAAAGGCGGCAGCTCTACTGAATTCTCCAATTATAGACCAATAGCCAAACTCTCTCCACTTGCAAAGATTATGGAAAAATGTATTCACAGACAACTCATATACCACCTAATCCAGAATCACCCCATGGCAGATACCCAACACAGCTTCCATCCACACCACAGCACTACCTCAGCCCTACTAGCTTTCACCAACACCATAAACCATAATCGCAACAACAACCACATATCCTCCACCCTCTTCCTGGATCTTTCCAAGGCATTTGACATGGTTGACCACCAACTTCTATTACACACCCTGCAAACATTCTGTCTAGATAGTAAAGCCCCTCAGTGGTTTACATCCTACCTGAATGGGAGACAGCAGGCTGTTCTTTGGCAGAACAATCTCTCTCTAACCTACTACTCAACACACTTGGAGTACCACAAGGCTCTATACTAGGGTCCCTGCTGTTTTCCATCTTCATTAATGACCTGTATACTGTCATCCCAAAAGTCAGCTTTATCTAATATGCTGATGACTCCACCCTGATCTGCTCCGCCACATCTCCAACAGACTTATGGTCTGCGACACAGTCCACCGTTAACACTATAGAAAACTGGCATTCTGAATGTCGTTTGATACTAAATCCCAAAAAAACTAAACTGCTGTTATTCTCACCAACACAAAGGTCTCCTGCTTTTATCTTTACCATAAATGCAAATGATGGCACATTAATCTCCCCTGACCCCGCTACAAACTACTAGGTGTCATTATAGATAACAATCTAAAATTCGACCTACATGTAAACCAATCAATCAAAACCATCAATAAAAAACTAGGGTCACTTTACAGAATAAAAGCCTTCCTAACCTCTCCAGATAAAATTGCCATAGCTCACTCTCACCTTCTCTTAACATTTCTGCATGCATCCCCTATAGTCTCTAATATAAACAAGACTGTACTTAAACTCTCAACCTGCTATAACCACATTGCCAAGTTTGCCACTGGGTTGCCTTTTAGGACATATCATTGCATCAATCTTAACCAGCTTGGTTGGCTTGAACTACCCAGTCTAATTCAGTATAACCAACTGATCATGGCTTATAAAATCCTTTATAATCTGGATAATACTCCTGCACTTAAAAATCTTATCACCCCCTATCACAATCCACGACTGCTTAGATCCTCTAACAGACTACTAATTCAGACAAGCAAAATTAACAGTGCAGCTGGTATTCTTCTAGAAAGTCATTTTCATATGAAACCATTGTCACAGCCCTCACATACTGACCCTTTAAATATAGACCTTTTTGTATTAAGGGATGGACACTAGAAAAAAATTAAAAATGTGTTAAGAGTATGTGGGTTTGCTGCAAATTTTTGCAAAATAACATTTTTTTCTCCATATCTTTCTGTAATAGAATATCCGAGTAAGGGATCCTAAACTAATGCATTTGATAAGTGAACTTTAAAAAGTATGTGCTTGTATTAATTAAGTTGAAAAATTCCAAAAACATTTCCTTGGACTCTTTACATACAATGAACAAGTCATCAAAGCATCTAATGTAGAAACAAATTGACTAATTAAAACATCCATTCAGTATAAAAGATTTCTCCCACTACGCCATTACAATATTAGCATAGACTGACCCACATTTAGCACCCTTGGCTACTCCCTTGGTTTGGTGGTAATAATGTCCACTGAACAAAATAAAATTATTAGTTAATACTATCTCAAGCAGATCTCTCAGGAGATTAATTAAATCTGTGTCCACATTTTTCTACTTCAAAAAATTCCAAAACCAAGTTGTACCCACATTTTGTGGAATAACAGTATTCAAGTCATTAACATTGATGGTTATAAGCAGATCATTTTCATTGAGATAGTCTTAATGAAAGTGTGTATCAACTAGCTTCTAAGAATGAGCTAAACCAAGCATACAGTAAGATTAAGAACCAATTAAATGACTTGTTTATTGAAGGAAGAACTGAATTATTTAAATATCCGATGGACAATATTACCACCAAATCAAGGCAGTCCCCATGGACGCTAATTGTGGGTCTATCTATGCTAATATTGCGATAGTGTGGTGGGAGAAATCTTTTATATCGAATGGATGTTTTAATCAATTAAGTTGTCTCTACATTAAATACCTTGATGACTTGTTCATTGTATGGAAAGGGTCCAAAGAAAACTTTTTGAAAATTTTCAACTTCATTAATACAGGCATGGACTTTTTAAAGTTCACTTATCAAATGCATCCATTTAGGATCCCTTATTTGGATATTGAATTAGTGAAAGATATGGAGAAAAAAATGTTATTTTGCAAAACGTCACCACAAACCCGCCTACTCTAACACATTTTTACATTATTCTAGTTCCCATCCCTTAACACAAAATAGGTTTAAAATTAAAGGCCAGTTTGTGAGAGCTGCGAGAATGGTTTCATATGAAAATGACTTTCCAGAAGGATGCTACTTACTGGAAGGCATGTTCTTAACTTGAGGGTACCCGGTCTGTCTAGTGAATAAAGCTAAAGAGGAGGTGATTGCGAAAAGGAAAATTGACTTTTATGCCCCCATACTGGCCCTTAATTATGCTGAAAAGTATGAGGCACCTTGTAGAACTGAGCTTAAGGATGCTGAATATTTTTCTTGCTCCTCCATTACTAATTTTAGTCTTGATAGTAAAATTATTAATTGGATTCTGAATAAGAACTGGTCCATCTTAAGGGGAGGTTATGAGGGTCAACAATTATTTACTGATAAGCCACATACTGTATGTAGAAAAGAAAAAAAATTGAAAAAAAATCTTAGAGACCTCTTCAAATGTTCAGCATGGGGGACCTTTATTTGGACAGATGAACAAATGTGGGTGTTGTTCTTTTTGTAAGTGGATTCTTACAGAAAAAGACTTTCAAATCAGAGATAGAGCTTATTACTTAAAACTGACATTTAATTGTTGTAGTAAGGGGGGTGTTTATGCTGCTTTCAAGACTGCTGTTGTTTCTATATTGGCAAAATTGAACAGATGCTAAGAGAGAGAATTTATGAACACTCCTATAACAGGTCTAAAAACAGGTCCACTAATGCTTTAGCTAAACACTTAATTGGATTCCTGGATCATGTTTTTAAATTCATGATAGTAGAACAGGTACTTCAGAAACAAAGAAGAGGTCCCTGGTAACTACTGGCAATTTATTTTTCAAGCGGACTGTTGGTCAGGTCTAAATAAAAATATTTCAGTTTTTTGTATCTTAAAATTAAAATTTCTTTTAAGATGAGGTTCTATTGTATTATTTTTTACTGTTGTTTATAATATGGGAGTTAGCTGGAAGACGCTGACACTTTAAAAAGTTTCTGTTGACTTGCTTTTCACATGACTAATTAAGCAGTGTATTTAAATTCTGCATTTAGTTTGGATAGATATCCTTCGTTCTTTTTAGTGATTTTAAGCTCTATATCTTTTCCCTGCAGATGTACTGTGTATTTATCATGAATTAAAACCAGTGTGACTCTACACTGCTGTTTTTCTTTTTGGCCGCTTGCCTTTAGTATTACAGACAGGAAGAAGGCAAATGGAAAAGAGGGCATCCAATGAAGAGGTGAATGGATTGTGTGAGAGAAGAACTGTGACAAATATTTAAAGCATGAGCATTAATGCCCTTCTAGCTTGCCAATATACCAAAACACTTGTTCCAATAATAAATGTCCAGGCTGTTCTTAAAATATCTAAACTAGTACTTGCTTTAATGAAATTTGGTAGTCTGTTCCATGCATCGGCTACACTGTCAGGGAACCAATTAGCAACTTCTCATTCCTGTAGAACCTTCTACATAGGTTAGCTGATGATTCTCTAGTACTTTTGGACAACCCCAAACATTCCCAGAGGTAGTTGTCCCTAAATGCCCTATATACCTGAATAAGATCTCCTCTTAAATATCTGTAAGAGACACTGTACAAGTTCAGATATTTTAGTCTTTCATAATAACTTAAATTTTCACATCCATGGATGCCCTTGGTATATTTCCTCTGTAGTCTTTCCAGTTTAAGCATGCTTGTTTTCTTATAAGGTTTGCATATTTTTGTTCCATACTCAAGTTTGGGTCTAATGTAACTAACAAACAATGACTTCATTATTTTTGATTCCCTAGACTTTATACATTTTTTTTATAACCTATAGTTCTATAACTATCATTACCCAATTGGTTGATATGATTAGAAAAACTCATAGCTGGATCTAACCATATACCCAGGTCCTTAAATGAACCTACTGTTTCAATCACTGTGTGCTGTATTAAATATTTACCTTACAGTATATATCTCCCAAATCTTATACGCTTAGCTTTTGATGTATTTATCAGCCCAAGGATCCATATTGGGAGCTCTCCTTTTTAGCATATTCATTAATGACTTCCACTCCACCCTCCTAAATCCCGTAATACAGTACGCAGATGACTCAGCCATTATCTGCATTGCTGACTCTGCTGAAGAACTCCTAGCTAGGACCCAACATGCTTTCTCAACCACTGAGGAATGGATGAATAACAACCATCTAGCCTTTAACCCCAGCAAAGCTAGCCTGCTTCTATGCACCCCCCAAAAAAATCAATCTCCCTAAATAGAGCAGATTTTAATATCTATTTACAAAACAAAACCTGCATTCGGGCAGTATCACAAACTAAACTTCTAGGAGTTATAATAGATGAACACTTAACCTTCGATCTACACATCCAAAACTGCATCAAAAAAAAAAAAAAAAACATTAGAAACTAGGAACCCTCTATAAGCATAAATTGTACCTCACACCCACCACTTGACAAACTGTTGCACTCTCCTATTTGCTTCCTTTACTTTTATACAGTGCCCATTTGTTCACTAACATTCAAAGCTCCTTAAAATCCAAGATCAAGTCTTGTTATAACAAGGTTGCCATGTTCGCTACCATTGAAACATACTTCTTCCATCACTGCATCACCCTACGTAAACTAAAATGGCTCAAACTTCCCCATCATCTAACCTACTTGCAGTTAACCACAGCTCACAATATCATTACCAAACCTTCCAATTGCCCAAACCTCACCTCCCTGTTTACTTTCCATAAGCCCTACCGACAACTCAAATCTGAAAATCAATTACTTCTAAAAGTGCAAATAACCAGTCTTGCAATTGGTCAATCTCTCTACTCACGTACCATTGCTAAAACTTGCAAATCCTTACCCAGCTCTATCAAAACTATTTTGAATCACATATCATTCAAAAAGTCTCTAAAACAGCATCGCATAGCCCTGTGGCAATTTACATGTGGCTACAACTACAGAGCATCTTCCCCCACCTGATCTCACTAACTTTTTTCTCCCCTCTGCTTAACAGTTATGCAACTATCTCTTGCTGTCTTCACTCTACAGTTTTCAAAGCAGATATATCGTACCTTGTATATTTTGTATATAATGTATACTGCCTTTGTTATTCTAGCTAGAAATTTATGATAAGATTGTATGCCTGTTTTTTTTTAAAGTTATCTCTCTATGTATGTAGAAAATGTTATTGTATTTAAATTTATTTTTTGTATGTAGAGCTTTTCTCCCTAGGCCTCCACTCAAAATGGGCATTTTGTGCTCAGTGAACCATCCCAGTAAACAAATGCAAATAAAGAAATATTATTCTCCTGAGCCCAAATGGTCAATTTAGTCAAGTTAGTTTGCAAACATGTATTATCTGTAATACATGTAATCAGTTTACCGAATTTCAGGTCATCTGCATATAGACTATAGAACACCACAGATTAAAACGTTAGGCCTGAAAGATACAATCTAAACAAGTAAGGGCCTAGGACAGAGCCCTGTGGGACATGCTGACTTTAACCAATGATTTCACCTGTCCAGCTGCTGTGCGATACTTGCCATGTCCTATTTGTAAGCCATGCAGCTATCCATCTTATCAAGAGTACATTAATACCTAGTTGCACAAATTTATTGATCGGTGTTTTTTGCATGACCCTGTCAAATGCTTAGTTAAGTCTATCTAAATTACATCATAGCACAATTTTTCATTCATAGCTGTTATTATATTGTTATAGAACATCATGTTACAGGTGGTAATATATATGTTTTAAATATATACTGTACATGCTGATATATGGTCTCAAGTCCCAACCTATCCAATTCTGACAATAACTTATCCAGTATTACCTTCTCCATTATTTTTCCACAACAAGAAAGTAGACTTAAGGGTCTATATGACTCTGGGTTTGTCCTACTCCCCTTTCCATTAAAGACAGGTTTGATAAGCACATGTCTGCAATCTTGAGGAATCTCCCCATATTTATATGGCCTAGTGAATAGTAAATATAATGGTACTGGAAGTTCTTGTTGAACTGTTCTCAGGTTATTGTTGCTAATTACATCACCTCCCTGTGCTTTGTTTGGATCCAGTTTGTGCAGTTCTTCTTCAATATAATCTAATTTGATTTCAGTATCTGGGGTTACCTGTATGTCACAACAATTTATCACCCCTTTTGTGGAGCCAAACTCTTTTGCTTAAGATTTTGTAAATATATCTATAACTTGTTTTGTCTGAGAATAAATTTTAGAATCTGCACACAATTTAACAGTCTGTATGTCTTTACTCCTTCCACATTGTATGTATCTATAGAAAGGTTTCCTGTTATGCTTAGTATATATAGTGCCTTTTTTAGGCAAGGTTCAAATGACAAATTCACCACCGTAACAGGAACAGGCAAGCAAAAACTGAGGGTAATGCTACTCAGTGCTAGAAGTCTAAATCTCAAAATGCACTTCCTTAAGGCACTCCTTAAAATGGAGAACATCAATACCTGTGCAGTGACTGAGACCTGGTTCAAGGCTCCAGAGAGCACCCCTGCATAAACAGGCTATAACTCATACCACACTTTTTGGCCATCTAACCTAGACCGGAACACCAAAGGCAGAGGTATGTCCATATTAATTAAGGATATCCACACCTCCAGGCTAGTTGTTCAGCATAATGCGTCTGAGGTTATCCAAGTGCAACTAACGCTGGGCAAAACTCCAATCCAAACTGAAGCTTGCTATAGATCCCCCACCATGCTCCAGGATTCTCATTCCTCTTTTCTTGATATAATAAAAATTATTAGGGTTCAACCAAACACCCTAATAATGGGTGATTTCACTGGGAAAACTACTCATGTACCAACTCCTTCGCTCAACGCTTCCCGGAATTCATAAATTCCAGTGCCCTGGATCAACTTATCCACACCCCCACCAGTGGCAACAATATCCTAGACCTAGTCATTACCACCATGAGTGACCGGTGTTCCACACCTAAAGTCAACTCCTCGTTGGTCATATCCGACCATAAGCTAATCACCCTAGATATCGACATCCCGCCCCCACTCCCCATTAAGGAAACCACAGTAAAAAATTGTCCAAAGCTAACTTCATGCTTTTTACGACAGAAATGGCGAACTTCATGACACCCATGCAGATGGACAATGCAGTTACGACTGCAGAATCCTACACAAATGCACTCTATAAGCACTTACATGAGTGCATGGATCATGCTATCCCAAACAGAACCAAGACTATATCCTCCAAAAAAGGGAGCCAATCTGGTGGTTCCCTGCCATAAACACACTTTACAGCAGAAGGAAGAAACTGTTGCAAAAGAGTAAAATCCCATGAGTGGAGGAGCTCCCTAGTCAACCTCAGTAAGAAGCTGAGATCCCTTCTAAGATCCTCCAAAGCTAGCTATGAAAACAAAATCACCCCACTGATTCTAGGGACAACCACAAAGCATTCTATAGCTATGTCAAGAATCTCAATGGCAACACCCAGATCTGAGTTACAGCAAAACAGCACAAAAATTACAGAACCAACTGATACTGCCAACATCCTAGCAGATAGGTTCAGTGCTAACTTTACCCCCCTAAAGGGCCCATATCTATAGAGGACAAATGCAGAGTCCCTGTAATCACAACTACACAGGTACAAGCTGCACTCTCTAAAGCCAAAAACACAGCATCCATGGAACTGGACAACATGCCAGGCTGCTATTTACATGAACTTCAGAACAAACTGGCTCCCCACCTAAGTACCATGTTCAATCATAGCCTCACATCAGGCTTTGTGCCCACTGAATGGCACACAGCAACAGTTATCCCACTCCACAAAGGGGGAGCCACCACTGATCCCGGGGACTATCGCCCTATTAGCCTGATGAGCCTGGTCTGTAAGGCCATGGAATGTATCATCATGGAACTCATAAACAAAGACATTGATAACTTCCAAACTCTGGACCCCACCCAGTTCAGGTTTGTGAAACACAGATCATGCCTCCTGACCCTGATTGACTTCTTTGAGACAGTCATCAAAGCTGTAGATGAGGGTATGGAGGTTCACACAGCCTATCTTGACCTCACCAAGGCTTTCAACACCATCCCCCATTTTGGAATTATATCTAAACTCACTAAACTAGATATAAATCCCTACGTCACAAGATGAGTTGCCAACTGACTCACTGACAAAACCCACACTGTAAAAGTTGCAGACTCCAAATCTGACTTCAAACCAGTGACAAGTGGAGTACCACAGGGTTCAGTCCTGGGACCTCTCCTGTTTGGTATCTACTTCTCTGAAGTGCAGGCTAACACAGAAAGCCTTTTGCTAATGAAGTTCGCAGATGACTGCAAACTAGGAGCCATAGTTGAGTCCCCAAATGATGTGGACATCCTACAGGAGGGTCTCACTGAAACAGATGCCTGATGTCAGAGCCATAGCCTCAAGCTCAATGCCAAAAAGTGCATTGTCATCTCCTTTGGTAAAAACTCTGTACCCATGAGCTACCACATAGGCAGCAGTCTACATAATGCTGAATGTGTGATAAGAGACCTTGTGACCCAGGTGGACAGTAGTCTCTCCTTTGATAATCACATTGCCACAGTAGTCAGGAAATCCTTCTATGTGGCACACCTCATCACAAAAGGGTTCTCATCCAGGAAAAAGGAGGTCATTGCTCACCTCTACACAGCACTCATTAGTCACATTATAAAGTACAACGCCCCTTTTGGAATGTCTCTCACAAGATATCTGCAGCAGCTGGAAAGGCCACAGAAGTACCTCACAAAGAGGATTACTGGCCTCAAATAGATGCCCTACAATGACCGTCTCAAAAAACTCCAGTTTTACTCCGTAGCATATCACCTACTCTGAGGTGATCTCTGCCTAACAGATAAAGCTATGTCAAACCCAGATCTGTAGGACATGCTACAGCTAAAGAAATCCCAAGCCCTCTGAGCTACACGGTCTAGGGACCTAAACCTTGTCACCACAATAAACAGGACATGCTGGAGGGATAGATTCTTGTCCCAGAGACTTCCCATACTCTGGAACAAGCTACCCATATAGGTCAAGCAAAGTTCCTCACTAGCACTCTTCAAGACAATTCTTGATGAGTAGATGGGAAATAGAAAATACACCCTGGGTATCACTTCTGTGGCTCTGCTCGACAGGGGAATAGGAAAATAACTTTCTTGGGTGGCTTAAGTCAGGGAACTTTGTTGGCTAGGCTTACGTAGGCCCTTGGGCCGATAGCCTAGTACTTACCTATGAACCTATGAACATCTTTATATACATTTTCTTCAAAATTTTCTTGATCTTGTCTCACACTATGCTTCATCTGTTTCTCAACTTGTTTATTTCAGTTTTCAAAGTTGTAGTTTGACCTCTCTTCCAATTCTTATATTTTTTGTCTCTCGCCTTCATCAGATATGTTGTTCTTATGGAAATATATTCCCCCAGATGTTGTATGCCTAGATACTGGTGTTAAACATTTTTTTTTGATTTTTTGGACTTAAACGATTTCTCTTCCAAAACTTTCCACAATCCATCTGCAGTTTTTCTACTGAACACCTCACTCCAGTTAGTTTTACATAGTGACTGTTTTGCATCCATATCATCTGTAGTTAACATTCTGTGCATTGGTTTAGATTTCACTTTGGCAGAATTATCTAGCAACAAATTAACCTTTATAACCCTGTGATCACTGCACATCAACAGTGGTAAAACTTGACTTGAAGTAACAGTATTTCTTTAGGAACACAAACAATGTCTAGCATGTTCCGTCCCCAGGTAGTTTTTTTTTTTTTTTACAGCAATTGTTGTTCCTGAATACACGTTGTGAATAATTTCCTCAGTAATGTTGTTGAATCAATATTATTCCAGTCTGTTTCTGGTAAATTTGTGTTTGACAATGTGTTTATCCCTCCCCCAACTTGAACCTGCACAATCCCTCCCACTCCTGCTTAATTACAGAGGTATCTTCCTTTTATTGTTCTGTCCTGACCAGCACTATAGATAGGTTCTGCAGTCTCGAAGACTGGTGTAGCCCTGCTCTGTTCACCTCGCTATGCTCGGCTCACTCCGCTCCCCTACCCTGCCCCCATTTCCCACATGCCCCCACTACTTCTACATTTATTGTAACCCCAGATCACTTGACCACACCCTCCTCCAATCAGCGACCTTTCATACACACCCCCCATCAAATTTCTACCTTAAAAAGGTACATAGTATCTACTTGCCATGCATTCACACTCACACCCATACTTGAATCCCAAAACCACTAAGACCCAACCACTACTCCCTCATAAAATACCATTAATCCTAGGAATTTTCTTTCTAACCCTCACATACCTAAAAAACATCACACCATTATATACAAACACATCACTATAAAACACATCATTCCACATAACACTTTCTCAAACAAATATACCCTCACACATTTTCTTTCCTATCTCTTCTACATTATTTAAAGACAGCTTAATCCTACACATTCATAAGTCTCACACAACACCATCTTACACTAGAAAAACATAATTTAGATCCAACATAGACATAGTGCACACAATTAAACACATACTGTTTATCACTAAAAATCTATTTGTATCTGGAGACATACACCCAAACCATGGACCACAAAACTCTCTACTCTCTGCTAGGCAAATCTCTGACTTATTGATTCTGAATGTCAACATCAGAAGTATCTCTAACAAACATTCTGACCTGCACGCATTTATAGCTCACTACTCCTCTGACATACTAACCATTACCGAGACGTGGCTAAAGCCTAGCACCCAAAATGAAGAAATTCTCCCACCAGGATATAATATCCTAAGACTGGAGAGAGTGGGCAAAAAGGGAGGTGGAGTTGCTATCCTATACAAAAATGCAATCAACATCAAACCTTTACAGACTCCCATACCTAAATTTCAAAATGCCGAAACCTTAGGTTCAACCCTAAGCATAAATGACACAAAAACTATCATCATTCTCTGATGTTATATTCCCCTAGGTAATAACTCTCCCACCACTGAAGAAATGTTACAATGGGCCACAGATAATCTCCCCCAAGAAACCATCTTACTAGGTGACCTGAACATTGATTGGTCAACCTGTATCTCTAACTAATCCACTAAGCATATTAATCTTTACAATTTTACCCAACTTATCAAAAAACCCACTAGAATCGACAAAAAAATCCACAAACAGTCTTTTCTAGATTGGACACTAGTTAACTGCTCCAAACAAAACTATCAGACAGGATGCCTTCCGGATAGTCTTAGTGACCATCTCCCCACCTTCATCCTGTGGAAACATACCAACATAGCCAAACCCATTGTTTTTAGACAAGTCAGAGATGATCGTAAACTAAATATACAAGCACTAAACAGAATTCTAAAACATAGTAACTGAAAACCACTACAAACCCTAAATCTAGACCAAGCCATTGACTACTTCAACAATATTCTCATCAATATCCTTAATAGACTCGCACCAATTAGGAAAATAAGAGCCAAGTCAAACTATGCACCATGGCTAACTAGGGAAACTAGAGTCCTTCTAAAGTCAAGGGATAAGGCTCGGAGAATTTGGAAGAAATACAATACTAGCGTAGCCAAACAAAGTTACCTACAACTTAGAAATCAGGCCAAGAGACAAACTAAACTCGATAGACAAAATTACTTCCTCAGTATCCAAAACAAACATTCAAAAGATCCCCAAAAGTTTTGGCATGCCATTAACTCTCTCCTAAAACCAAGCAAAACTACCACTCCCACTCCTAGCTCCATGAATGACAAGGACATTGCCTCCCAATTCAATCGCCAATTCACAGAATCCATCTTAACACTATCTTCCCAACTATCCAAAAACAGCCCTACATATAACCCAACCAAATGCCCTGACAACATCCCACTCTTTAAGCTCTCACCTGTTCCCACTTCAACAATTAAAAAACAGCTCCTAAAACTGAAACCTACTACTCTAGCCACTGACAATCTACCAGCCAGCTTCCTAAAAATAGCTGCTGAATCCTTATCCTATCCTATTTCTATTCTTATCAATCGCTCCATAAAATAAGCATATATCCCACAGCTATGGAAGGTATAATATATTATTCCACTAAATAAAGGTGGAAACTCTTATGAATACTCAAATTATCACCCCATTGCCATTCTACCCACTTATCTAAAATACTAGAGAAATGTATACATTCTTAGGTAACACAATCCCTAAACTCACACCATCTACCATCCCCCACACAGCATGGCTTCCGACAACACCATGGCACAACCACCGCTCTGCTCTCTCTCACCAATCTGATCAACCAACATAGAAATAATAATAACTTTGTATCTGCAATATTTCTAGACCTCTCCAAAGCATTTGGCATGGTTTCACATTCCTTACTACTAGACACCCTGACATCCCTATCCTTTGCTCCTTTTGCTATAGCCTGGTTTAAAAGCTATCTGTCAAACAGACAACAATCTGTCCAATGGCAAAGTGTACTATCCCTGTTACTCCCAACTACCATAGGTGTATCACAAGGCTCTATATTAGGCCCAATTATTTTCTCCGTATTTACCAATAATCTCCATACCATCACACAGCATGCTTCACTCATACAATATGCTGACAATTCAGTTCTTACCTGTTGATCTCCATCACTTCCCACCCTACAACTCACCCAGGAATCCTTTAGCTCTGTGGAAAGTTGGATCAGATCCAACTTATCCTAAACCCTAATAAAACCAAATTACTACTTTTCACACCCAACAAAACCATTTCCACCCCTCTATCTTCTCCAAAATTGGCACTATTATCTGTCCCTCTGACCATACCAAACTCTTAGGCATTGAAAATGATAAAAATCTACATTTCGACATCCACATTTCACTAACTATCAAAAAAGTCCATAAAAATGGGAACACTATATAGGCACAAGAAATCCCTCTCAAAACAAGCACGGATTACCCTAACCCAAACTCACCTCTTGTCTACCCTAATGTATGCTGCTCCAATTCTTACCCAGCTTAGAAAACTTGACCTTGCCAGACTCGAATCATGTTATAATAAAATCGCCAAGTTTGCAAACAACTCCACTTTTAGAACCCACCATTGCCAGGCTCTAAGGGAACTGCAATGGCTGGAACTTCCCAAGCTACTAATCTATCACCAATTAGTCATTGCCTGCAATGTGGTAACACATCCAGAAAAATAAACCTGCACTAGACCAACTTCTCACCAACTATAATACAAATCGTCCTCCCACTCCATAGCTAGAACCTGGAATAATCTCCTTCCTGCTCTGATTTCTACCCCTACCATGGCTATGCCCATGTATTACATAAGTCCTCAAATTATTCCACTTGTATACCTCACTTCTTAATATACCTACTGTAATATATATTACAGTCTAGGTCTTCTCCTAATGCTGATCGAATTTGTATACTTATTCTGTTATTAACCATGTGTAACTATTTTTCCTGTATATATAGGTCTTGCCGCGGTGGTACGGCAGTAGCGTTGTTACCTCACAGCAAGAGGTTCTCCCATTTGATTCTCAGCTTGGCTTGGGAGTGCCTTCTGTGTGGAGTCTGCATGTCCTCCCTGTGGTTGGGTAGCGTTCGAAAGACATGCGTGTATAAATGGGCATGCCTTCATTGAAGGTTGGGCGACGAGCTGGCACCTCGATATTTCATAAAAATCTACTGCCAATCATTAGCGGACTGGAATTCCGCTGTAGTGACCCCTTACCGGGAAAAGCCGAAAGACAAACAACATATAGGTCTTGTCATGTCTTCTGCTGTATACTGTATTGTAACATATTTGAAAATTCTCTGTATACTGTATTTTGACATATTGTCCAAAATTTTACTTACTGTGGAGCTTTTCTCCCCGGGCCTTCGCTGAAAATAGACCTGTGCCCAGTCAGACCATCCCAGTTAATAAATGTATAATAAATAAAATAAAATAAATACAATTTAAGTCCCCAGCTAATATTATTCTTCCTTCCTGTGGTTCATGCAAGAAATGTATGAATTCCTCTAGGTCATCTGCACTCAACTTTGGTGGTCTATACTCTCAATTGTTATATGCTCCAGGGTTGTCTTTATTGTCACAGTTACACAGTCTATAGTATTGGTGTTATCACTGAACCTGTAATAATCACAGGTCTTATAACTATCTTTAATCCCTATCATAACACCTTCACCTGATTTTTTTGTTAGAATGTCTGTAGCAGTAAAATAAAAAAAGGTAGGAGAGTGGCACTGAATAGAAGAAATGGCAGCAGTTGACTTGACACCCCTACCTGATGTAAAAAAATGGGAAAAATATGGTTGATGATGATTTCACTTATATGGCTGGAGTATTATTTTTCATATGATTTTTTTCCTGAAAAAGTATACCAATAATTGATGTAAATGGAAAAAAATGAAAACCTTCAGAATAAGGACAGCAAACATTGAAAGAACAGCTATAAATTAATCACAGCATTTCCTCCCTCCATAATAATCCCTAGATTGCCACATGTAAAAAAAAATAAATCATAACAGCAATTTCATCCCTTCTGCTGTATTTATATGCTGTTCAGCAACCTCAGTAGCAACATATTCAATATCAATAAAATCATATGACACTTTATTTAAGAGTTTGCCTCCCTGGTGCTTACATCATCTTAGCAATATCATTTTATTTTTTTAGCCAAAGGAAAGCTTGTGCTTTCTTTCCACTCACTGGGGTCATAAATCTACAAACTGTTTAGGAATTAACTCACAAAATAACATTTTTAAGAGAGCCTATCATAATCCTAGCAGGTGCACTGCATTCTGCTTTTAGGGTTCTTAATTATAAACCTAAATTTACATTTTATTTATTTGTAACTTACTTATCACTTTCTGCATACACAATTTTATTTAATCTACGTTACTGTATGTAGAAAGTAGGCATTCAAATAAGTAAGTAAATAAATACAATAATTGAATATCTGAGATTTTTTAAAAATTCTGAGCTTTTTGAAACTCGTGGCTTCCTTATTTTTTCTCTCAGTGAAGACACATAATACCAGTGACAGAATCAAGCAAATTTGAATAATTAACTAAATCATCATTTTTTTTTTCAAAATTGCTAATTCAGTCACTGTCTTGCAGATAAAGAAGAAGCTGCTTATTATAGCATGTTTTCAAAAGTATGACAAATAATTGACAACATATTGTATCATTGGAAAAAGTTGACACACTTTCTCAAGACTTCCCCAAAGTAAGAAATAATATTGAGTGTTACCATTCTAAATAGTTGCATAGAAGATGTGTCATAAAAAGTATAACATGGTAGCATCCTCTTTTGAGAAAGGGTGCTTTATGGGAAAGACAAACGCCAGCCAAAACTAATTCATGTTGCCATGCCTGTTCCCTTTGGGTCTATATTATAACATCGAAGTTCAAAAACTTCGAATGTTATAATATCGAGCCCAGCAGAGTGAAAGCTTAAAATAGCGAAGCTGCAGAACACCGAATACTTTCCTAGGGAAAGTATTCAGTGGGCCGTTTCTGCAGCTTCGCTATTTCCTCAACTGTGGAGCGAAGGTTACGGACCAGGTTAAGGAAAGTGTGTGAATGAAGGTGTGTGCGATTGCACGTGGGTTAGGTGAGTTAGGGTTAAGGCGCGGGTCAGGTATATGTGCGATTGTGTGGACGTGAGTGTTAGGGTGGGGTAGGTGAGTTAGGGTTAGGGAGCGTGTAAGGTGATTGTGCGATAGTTAGGGACCTTAGGGTTAGGGTTGGGTTAAGGTAAGTGGGTAGCTAGTGGTGTATGTCTGGTTTAGTGTAGGGTATCGTGAAGTGTATGTGTGTGGTTATTTATTTTGGTGTGCTTGAGTTGTGTGTATGTTTGTCGGAACAGCGAATATTTTCCCTGGGAATAAATTCGCTATTCTGACCAGTTTTCTGGTGTTTCGGTTGAATAGGATCGATATTATAATATTCAATGTTTTTAGACTTCGATGTTATAATATAGACCCGTTCCCATCTAGCATTTGGTTTAGAGGAAAATAAATGTTTGCATAACAAGCTAGACTGCTTATGAGATATTACTGAAGAAAAGAACATTGAGATTCAATAAAATATAAGTTTTCTTTTCAGCTTAATGTTATAATGGTCCTTTATTTCCTGCTATATTTTAAAGAATGTATTAATTATTTGGGTAAGTGAGTGGTTCAATAAATAATTTTCATTCACAACTCAAGCTCATTGCAGTGCACATAAAGTTATGAATGATACAGGCAAGCTATATTAAGAGCATTAGCACTTGTTAGTCTTGCTACAAATTCTTATATTAACATGATTTGTTTATAGATTTAGGGAGACATAAATAAAGTCTAATGACATCTATATGAAAGATTTATCATTATTTCCTATGTTGAATTTAAATGGGTTGTCTTTTAATTGGTCAAGTTCCAATCGCTGGCATCTCATTTGCTTGTATTTAAATGATCATCTGTATATCTGAGTATGTGACACTCAAATACTTAATTCAAGTTGGTATGCAATGTTTATTCTTTAGTCTTTTAGCAAGGGTATTTTGACCTGAGCACATCTTGGTTAACAAATGTAAGTAGATACATATTTAGAAACTTGTGTATGGAGAGATATATATGATGCTGTGTTGCAAGTGTCTACTCCCTGCCAAGATTTATTTTTTTAATTTGCAGACAATCATAAGTATATGCATTTGTTAGTGATCGGCAATACGTCATTGGAGCATGAGCAGATAGCACTCGAATTGCTAAAGTAGATCTATTTAAAAACTGTTTTTAAATATTTAAGTAGTCACACAAATTTAAATAAACTATCAAGAGTGTTTTTTTTACTAGTGATTACATCAATATCACTATTACTGTGAGAGGGTCAGCGATGTACTTTGATTCCCCATACATGTGAAACAAAGTACATTGCTGACCCTCTTCAAGCGCAACCTTGAAGAGTGGATGTGAAACCACAAATTTGTCCTAGGGGTTCCACCTGTGTCCCTCACTGACAGGGGCAACAGCTGCTGATTGAAGTTTCTTTTCTGTGGATAAACTCTATGCTAGGCTTGTATGGGCCCCAGGGCCATTAGCCTAGTAATCTGCTATGATCCTATGATTACTAACGCATTGATTTTAAAGAGGGATGCCACATAAATTTAACATGATTTCAAAATTCTAGTTTAAACCAAGTTTAGAAACAGAAACTTATTTAGGAGCATTGTTGGTTAAAGCATAGGTGTAGGACTTACCAGTTTTATGTTTGGTGATCTAATAAGCAGTGGGAAAACCTTACTGTGCATACTCAGACATTCAATTAATTTAAATTCTATATTACACACAGGAATGAGGGTTTAAAGAAAAACAGAAACACATTCTAATTAGATACTCTGAATCTAGAAAGAGGTCACATAAAAAAATCTAAAGAGTCATCACAGGACTATGGCTAAAATTAGTTTGTCAAAATTGTCTCTGTTCATCTACATAGTTGATATAGAAAATATTCTAAGGACTTTTTTGCTGAGACTGAAAATATACATCTTCAAAATTAAAAATGAGTGTACCTTCCAACAACTATGAAAGCATCACATTTCATTGGAAGCACAGTAGGACTGATAACTTTGTTTTAACAAGAAGCTGACACTGAAATTCATATTCAGTACTAGTAGGTTTTGGATATAAAAATTCAAAGGAGGACTTAAAGGCTGTTGGTGATAAAAATCTGCATTCCACTAAAAGACTCGTTTTTTTTGAAGTCTGAGAATTTAGACAACTTTCTGGAAAATGATGAGACACAAGCTGGCCATTTTACATGTATTATATGCAGAGGTTTTCATGGGAGAGTTACTAATTATTAAAACTGGGAGAGCACAAGTGACCTGGTAAGCAGGATTTCACAGTGTTGTGGTTATTCAGTGGATAAGACCTCTGTGTCACAACTCCAGTGTCCAGGTTTAAGCATGATGTCCATTATTGTATAGAATTTTACCTTTTACCTGTGAGTGTGTTTTTTGGGTGCTATAGAAAATAAGTTATTTGACTGGCTACTCTGAACTGTCCATATTATACAACATTTACTCCTGATTTTGTGGCCAGCATGATGGATGATAGGGATCTGAGCTGAAACAGTTCTCTTACCACTCAAGTCACTCAACCACAAGTACTATTAGTCCATATGAGGGGGGGAGAATAACTTGAGATGTACCTCACTGAACTATATAAAGACAGACATGACAGAGCTCTGAGATTATGTGTCACAAGTAGGTATAAGCCTAGTTTTAAGCATGATTCTAGGTTCTCCAAGGATGAGACCACAACTGGCTTAGCTTCTGGTGTCAGTCCAATATCTGTCCGTCTGGGATGACATGGCCGACAGGCCACACTGCTTTTCCAGAGATGGTCTTCACCTGTCTCCTCTAGGCTTTCAGATACTAGTAAAAGCATTAGCCACCCCAATTGTGCATTTTTTAGGCAGTGCCAAAATAACCAACCTCCTAACCTACCAAAATCCTCTGTAGATAAACTCAAGCTACTGCTGCTTAATGATAGGAGTCTAAACAGGAAACTGCACTCCATGGAAGCACTCCTCACTTTGGAACATGCTGACATCCATGCAGTCACAGAGATATGGTTCAAAGGCATGGAAAGCACCCCAGCAGTGCAGGGCCATAAATCCATCTTGTTTGATGTAATTATAAGATTAGATACCCCATCAAGCTCAAAAACACTTGATAATTTTTCAAAGACAAATTGCTTCCTACTAAGTGATGAAATAAAAAGTTTCAAAGCCTCCTCAAATGCACATAACATGGACTCCTATGCAGAGATGTACACCAATGCCCTGTATAACCACTTTAGCAGTTGGATAGAATTGTCTGTACCCGAACAGATTAAAAACAGATCTTGTCGAAAACACAAGCCACCCTGGTGGACCCATAGTATAAACAGGCTATACAACAACAGGAAGAAACTAATGTCCAAGAACAAGATGGAACTGGCTCAACAGAGGAAGAGATCTCTCTCTTGCTTAAACAAATTAGAGATATTGTTAAGTCCTCCAAAGCTTGTTGCAAAACAAAAATAGTCTATCTAGCTAACGATAATCACAAGGCCTTCTTTAACTATGTCCAAAATCTAAAAGGAATGCCCACCTATGTGCTGAACTGGTTGTGGATGGCACCACCCATAGTCAACCAGATGTAATATCCAACCAGCTAGCTGACATATTTGGAGCAAATATCACCCCCTGTCCCCTCCAGAAACCCCCAAAGTATACCTGCTTCCATTCCTCAGGCTATTATCTCAAGAAACCAGATCATCTCAGTGTTCTCCAAGGCCAAAAACACAGCATCAATGGGACCCGACAACATCTAAGGCTGCCTTTTAATCAACAGAAAACATGGCCTTGCAGACCGCTTGGATCCCTGTTTAACCATAAGCTGTGATCTGGCTGTGTTCTTGTGGAATGGAGAATAGCAACAGTAATTCCTCTGCACAAATGGAGACCATCCATTGACTCAGGGAATTATAGACCCATAAGCCTGACTAGCCTCATCTGCAAGGCCATGGAAAGAATCATTATGGACCTTATTAACAAGGACATAGGTATTCTCCAAGCTCTGGACCTAACCCAGTTTGGATTCATTAAAGGTAGATTATGCCTGTTAAACATGGTTGACTTCTTCAAGAAAGTCACCAATGTCTTAGATGAGAAAGGCAATACATACTGCCTATCTTGACCTAGCCAAGGCATTTGACACAATCCCCCACTCAGGTACTATAGAGAAAATCTACCAATTGTGAATTAAACACTACATTACTAAATGGGCAGCCAACTGGCTCACTGACCGGACACATGCTGCCAAAGTGGGTGAGTTCATTTTAGCAAAAGACCAGTCACCAGTGGCATACCACAGGATTGTGTACTGGGCTTCCTTACTGTCTTGAGTTAATTTCCATGAAGTCCAGGCAAACATGGATGGCCAGTGGCTGACCAAGTTCTCTAATGATTGCAAATTGGTAGTAATCACGGAGTCCCTCAACAATATCAGTATACTGCAGACAGGGTTAACGCAGACAAATAATTGGCGCCAAAGCCACAGATTAAAACTAAATGCAAAAAATTTACTAATATTCCCTTTGGGAACACTAACTTCCCTGCTAATTACATTATAGACAGCACCCCCCTAAGTGTAGCCCCAGTAGTATGTGACCTGAGTACTCAAGTTGATAACTATCTAAACTTTGACCACCATGTATCCACAGTAGTAAAGAAATTCTTCTATGTGGCACATCTTAGAAGTAAAAGCATCACATCTTGATCTACAGATGTTATAATTCCATTACACTTGGCCTTCATCAGACCAGTAATTGAGTACAATGCTCTCTTTTGCATGTACCTTACCAGACACCTACAAGAATTGGAGGACCACAGAGGCTGCACATCATGAAATTACAGGGTACACAAAACAAGTCTTATGTGGAAAGACTGAAAGCCCTGTGATTGTATTCTTTCTCCTACAGGTTGCTAATGAGTGGCCTGTGCCTGGCTTACAGGACAGTATCTGACCCAGCCCTGATGGAAATGATATACATTTGTAAATCATATTGCAGGAGGGTCCTTTAATCCAGGGATCTTAACCTAGCCTATGATATGAAAAGGTCATGCTGGAGAGACACATACATTGCTCAGAGATTGCCACTTCACTGGAACAAGCTTACAGTTCACATGAAACAGAGCCCTTCTCTGACCTTCTTCAAACGCAACCTAGATCAATGGATGGGTGACTGCAACTTCTCTCCTGGGGTGGTGCCCATATCCTTTCTGGAAAAAGGAAGTTGGTATTAACTACCATTGACACTTACCTCTTTGAATTTCACTGAGCTAACCACTGACAATTGGGGCAACTAGGGATAAATATGGCTAAGTAAGAGTTCTAGGACTGTTAGCCTAGTAACCCCCTATGAACCAGGTTAAAAATAAACAATTAAAATATAAATACAAAGGTATCAAGAGTCAAATATTCTCAGGATAACAGAATACTTGAGAGGAAAGCCTGAATGAGGAGGTCAAAGCTGGAATCGAAGACACTGCATAGTGTCAGGGGTATGTATGACAGAAGAATTCCAAAGAAGTTGAAAAGTAAGGTATACAAAACAGTGGTGTATCCAGTGCTCCTTTGTGGCACAGAAACATGGGCAGTGAAACTAGAGCAGGTAAAGAAGCTTAAGTTGGTGGAAATAACATGCTTGAAGCTGATCAGTCAACAATGTTGGACCAAACAAAAAAATGAGGGTAGCAGAGCAGAGGCCAAAGTAGCCCCAATTACAGAGATGGTCAAGAAGATCAGATTATGGTACTTTGGTCACTTGCACAGCAAAGCAAAGATGATTTGAAAAAGTAGATTTGAGAGAGACAAGAAGAAGGCAAGAGGAGACGTGGTCATCCAGCTGAGAGATGCATGGATTGTGCGAGAAAGACATTAGGCAGGCAGGCATGACTACTGAAGAAGGTAGGAGAGTAGCTCTTAACAGACAGAATTGATGATAGTTAACGTCGCTCCCAACCTCATAATGAGAAAAAAAGGTGTAGATGATCATGATGGTGATGATGATGATGATGATGATGATAATGATGATGATGAATAGAATGAATACAGGAGAAAGGTTGCAAAAGGTTAAGATTTGAACATTCATACAGAAATGCAGGTGAAAGTTGGAATAAATTGTAAACTTAATTGAGAAAACAAAGGCATTCAGTAACAGGGTACTATTTGGCAGGAAATGGATTAACAATACAAGCTGATCTTGATATTTTAGTTAGAACAGGATTCAAATGTTGCTTTTTAATCCTGGCCATACAAACTGTGAGGAAGATAAGAGGATGATCAATGGAAATATCAAAATGCACCAAATCATGCAAATGAAATCAGGAAGTTAGCAACTGATGACGTTTCAAACTAAAAAATAATTATAAGGAATGAACTAGAAAGATGACAACAGTACAAAAATATTTTACCAACAATTAGGTTTTTTTTACTGTTATTCAGTTATTATTTAATGATATTAAAGTAAATGGCTTAAAGGAGTTAGGATTTAGAACTATGGATTGTAAGACTAAACAATGAATTTATTTTGTTGTATTTTGAATTTCTTAACCAGGGTAGAACACTAACCCCATTGGATATATTGCAGTCTCAGCCTGGGACATTATTAAAGAGTATGAGGAAGCAGAAAAGGAAATCTAAGATATGCATTACTGATGGGTAGAATTTAAGACAGAGCAGGATTCTGAATATGTCACAGAAATGATTACAAAGTAGACTACTAACATAGGTAGTTAATTGGTTTGCAATGCAGAGGACCAGTAAGGAGCCTAGCCCAAATTCTCAATTGCTCCCAAACACCATCTGTTTAAAAGACTTGTTCAAGGTCAGCCAGCAGGTAAATGAGGGACACAGGAATAACAATTCATAGTCTTAACTTTCTTTGCCAGGCAAAAGAGAATACATTTTTGTCATTCACAGCTTAAATGGGAAGAAAATCTTTGCTGGCACCTAATAACTAAGGGAACTGGTCAGCTTATAAACAGTGAAGCCAGTAGAGAGGATAAATACTTACTGCAAGTAGGGATGTCAGACTATGATTCTATATAGGTAAGTCTAATCTGCCAAAACTATCTCCAAGGAACATTATGCTGCTCAATGCTGGCAAGGCACCAAGTGCTCATAAGGCGATAAATAAAAAATACTATATCCTGAGCTGAGCTTGGAATTGGTCAATATTAACAGGGCACTATCCTGGTTAAAAAAAAATAAACAACTAAATAAATTCTAAAGAAAAACATGGAATATGGACTCAGGTTTAGATTATGTACTTACAATACAAAATATATACCCGCAAGTAACATTTGTGAAGGTATGGCAGAGAGAATAACAAAGGACGAGAAGGGGAACATAAGGAAACCCAAAATGAATAGGTAGTTTGCCTGACCTTTTCCATGAAAATGTTTGTAGGTCTAACATTAGACTGTTTAAATGGTAAAATACACAAAACAAAAAACACTGTGCACCATTTGCATTTGTAAAAAGGAAACCGATTTCATGCTCATGCTATTTATTTCAATATATAAATAAAATATGTAAATGTACATTGTCATATCTCAGGTCTTCTCTGCAGCCTTTCTAAATCTGCTTCTAATACCCCAAATTCTATAAAATTATAGAGAATAAAGCTTTTGCTTTTTTTAGATCAGTTCTTGATGGGGGTGTTTCTGTGTGCATATGTTGTGGGCTTCTGTCAGGTACGCTTTTACCTCCTACACACCAATGATACAAAAGGTGCATTGGCAATCCTCCAAATTGTCCACAAGTGTTTGTGCTGTATCGTAATCATCATGCATTATCCTAATTGCATGCATTCTGTAACAAGCTAGCACAACATGCAATGGGCTGTAGAGGTTTGTTCTTGAATATGACATTGCATTTACTTGTGTGGGGGCTAGATGCATCTATGGGCTTGTTTACACATGTAGAGAACTTGGCAGTAAAGGATTCTGTGTAAGCAGTGCAGTTTTGTTTGGTTGAAAGAGGATTTTCTATATGCTTGTTTGGGTCTACTTTGCATTACCGAAATTAAACTTTACCAAACTTTAAAACGATGAGACGACTACACCGAAAACCTACTTTAACAAATGGTCACATCTGTGGAATTTTAATCTGGGAAAAGAGGAAGTTGGCCAACATGGGGAAATTTGCCCTTTTCCCCACTGTAGTGCAATCTCTGAGTTGATATATTTATTTGGGGGGTGTTGGGCAAACCCCCCCCCCCAATTGGGTGAGTTTGATATGCTTCGGTGTGTTTGTTTTATAATGTTGGCCAGCTACCTCCATTCCCAGATTAAAATTCTGGTGATGTGATCATTCTTTAAAGTAGGTTTTCCGCATTGTTTCCCATTGTTTTAAAGTTCAGTAAAATATAACTTCGGTAATGCAAAGTAGACCTGCTTGTTTATACATACATAGAACATGGCAGTAAAGGACTCTGCATAAACAGTGGGGGTTATGAGACTGAAAGAGCATTTTGAATCTAAGTCAGTTTATCACTCAACTTTACCAGCTCGACCTTCACATAATCTTTGAATACTGAGGTACTGCAGAATGTTTCTTACACCAGTCTTATGTTGAATGTGACTGACTTGTGGTCCAATCTGAGCAGGAAGGAAGTGGCAGTTGGTGAGCAAAGTTATCCCATATTGGTAAGGACCAAGTCCAAGACTTTATTGCCCCTTGTTGGGGTACAGACTAGCTGGTCCTGGAGCTTGTATTGACGAAATCCAAACATTTCTGGGTATGCATGTGTAAGGTTGTATAAGTCTCCAAATTAATGAAGGGGTCATTGAAGTCTCCTAGGCGAATGACATTTGGCTTAATGCATAGGGAATCTGTACTAGCTAAGTAGGAGGTATAAGATGAGGGAGACACATAGTGGGTCCTATTGTTAGCCATGATATGATTAGGGGGTTTGTTAATAGTAAGTTGGATGTGGAAAAGTTCCAGGTCATTATCTTGTTTAATGAGTCTGGAGGTGATTTTTTTTAAGAATATGAAGACACCACCACCTTTAATGCCTTCATCTAGTGAGGTGAGCCTGAGTGTGTAGTAGGTGTTAAAACCTTGCAGTGATGGAATGCTCTCATTGGTCTTGAAATAGGTCTACGTCACCATGCAAACACTGATGTTTTCCAAGGTAAGGAGTGCTTGTAGGGGATGAAGTTTAATTGTTTAGAATCAAAGCATTGAGCAACAATACTTTAATGTTTTTCAGATTCTGTTTTATTATGTGGAAAGCTTTAGAAGACCAATGTTGCCTTAAAAAGACACTATGGTTGAGGACAAGAATTTAACTAACATAAAAAACCCTTAGGGAATAGGTGCAGGCCATCCTTGACAAAGCAGTTAAGTCTGTCTGCCATCTCCTCCCATACAGATATACATTATACTCCCTTAGAATGACACCAAATGTTTAGCTAATTGTTGTAGTCCATAATCTTTTCTTTGCATTGTGGAAACATCCCTAGTGATGATAGAATGCTTCTCAAAGATAGGTTTATAGTTGCATCAGGCACATATTCCAAAATCTCCATCATATCCTCTTCATAATTGCAGTATGACTGTGTCAAATTAGTACTATGACTGTGTCAAATGAGTGCTATGACTGTGTCATATGTGTACTATGACTGTGTCATATGTGTACAATGACTGTGTCATACATGTGCTATGACTGTGTCATATGAGTACTATGACTGTGTCTTACTGTCATATGTGTTCTATGACTGTGTCATATATGTGCTATGAGTGTGTCATATGTGCACTATGACTGTGTCATATTGTCATATGTGTGTTATGACTGTGTCATATGAGTACTATGACTGTGTCATATGTGTGCTATGACTGTGTCATATGAGTACTATGACTGTGTCATATGTGCACTATGTGTCATATTGCCATATGTGTGTTATGATTGTGTCATATGATGTCATATGTGTGCTATGACTGTGTCATATGAGCACTATGACTGTGTCATATGAGTATGATGAATGTGTCATATGAGTACTATGACTGTGTCATTGTCATGTGTGTATTATGACTGTGTTATATGAGTATGACTGTGTCATATGGGTACTATGACTGTGTCATATGTGTACTATGACTGTGTATTATGACTGTGTCATATGTGTATTATGACTGTCATATGTGTAGTTGTGGTGCAGGGACTTTTATGAACATCTGATGTGGCAAACCTTGGCACCTGATATACAGTTGAGTATGGAACCCTCCTTGTACAGCCTGCTGAGTGGTGCAACTGTGTCTCTCACTAGGGAGCCACCTATTACATGGATATTGGACAGTGTGAAGGTTTGCCTTATGGGCTTTGGACTTGAAACAATGTGACTCATAGGTGTATGTTTCATGGCAGGTGCTGCTTGTGATATGTTTGAGGTTGCTTAGTTGGGTCTTACTTTGGAAGTTCAAAGTTTCAAAAATTCGAACTTCATACGGTTAAGACCATAAGATTGAAGTTTTGAAACTCTGAACAGTTTAAATGGAGATCGCTGTACAGCACAGAATGGAAAATTTACCATTTTTTTCACTGTAGTGCAACTTCAGAGTTGGTATATTTAATTATCAGGGATTTGAGTGCACAGCCTCCCCATGTTGGTGGTGCAGGGGGGCTTACCGCCCTTGTATAAACATACATTTTTTATTGAAGTTTCATACTTTCAAAACTTCAGTGTTATGGTCTCAACTATTAGAAGTTCAAAGATTTGAAAGTTCAAGCTTCCAAAGTAGATCCTGCCGATGGTATTTGCATCCTAGGTTAAATTTGACAGACCTCTGTGATTTTAATAGGTTACTTTATGTGCGTCGATATATGTAGGTGTATGCATCTGGTCTGAGTTACATGTGATCAGTTTAGAATGGTATTGTGTGGTGCTGACAAGGTACTTCTTGTATGTAGTGAAGTCATGTGAGAGCTTAGCCTCAAGTAGGTTAATAGGTTCATACGTAGGTGCTAGGCTATCGGCCCAAGGGCCTACGTAAGCCTAGCCAGCAAGGTACCATAGCTTACGCCACCCAAGAAAGTTATTTTCCTGTGCCACTGTCAGCAGAGACACAGAAGTGATCCCGAGGTGTATTTCCTATTTCCCATCCACTCAAGATTTTTCTTGAAGAGTGCTAATGAAGAACTTTGCTTGACATAGGTAGCTTGTTCCAGAGTATAGGAAGTCTCTGGGACAGGAATCTATCCCTCCAGCATGTCCTGTTTATTGTAGTGACAAGGTTTAGGTCCCTAGAGAGTGCAGCTTGGAGGGATTGGGATTTCTTTAGGTGTAGCTTGTCCAACAGCTCTGGGTTTGACATAGCTTTATATGCTAGGCAGAGATCACCTTGGAGTAGGCGATTTGCTACGGAGTAAACTTGGAGTTTTTTGAGGCGGTCACTGTAGGGCATTTGTTTGAGGCCAGTAATCCTCTTTATGAGGTACTTCTGCAGCCTTTCCAGCTGCTGCAGATGTCTTGTGAGGTACATTCCAAAAGGGGCGTTGTACTCTATAATGGGTCTAATGAGTGATGAGTAGAGGGGAACAATGACCTCTTTTTTCCTAGATGAGAACCCTTTTATGATGAGGTGTTCCACGTAGAAGGATTTCCTGACTACTGTGGCGATGTGACTATCAAAGGAGAGACTACTGTCGACCTGGGTCCCAAGGTCTCTTATCACAAATTTGGTGTTAAGTAGATTGCTGCCTATGTGGTAGTTCATGGGTACAGAGTTTGTACAAAAGGGGATGACACTGCACTTTTTGTAATTGAGCTTGAGGCTATGGCTCTGACACCAGGCATCTGTCTCAGTGAGGCCCTTCTGTAGGATGTTCACATCATTTGGGGACTTGACTATGGCTCCTAGTTTGCAGTCATCTGCGAACTTCATCAGCCAGAGGCCTTCTGTGTTAGCCTGTACTTCAGAGAAGTAGATACCAAACCGGAGAGGTCCCAGGACAGAACCCTGTGGCACTCCACTTGTCACTGCCTTGAAGTCATATTTGGAGTCTGCAACTTTTACAGTGTGGGTTCTGTCAGTGAGCCAGTTGGCAACCCATCTTGTGATGTAGGGATTTATACCTAGTTTAGTGAGTTTAGCTATAATTCCAGAATGGGGGATGGTGTTGAAAGCCTTGGCTAGGTCAAGATAGGCTGTGTGAACCACCTTGCTCTTGTCTACGGCTTCGGAGGCTGGCTCAAAGAAGTCGATCAGGTTCAGGAGACATGATCTGCCTTTCACAAACCTGAACTGGGTGGGATCCAGAGTTTGGAGGTTACCAATGTCTTTGTTTATGAGTTCCATGATGATACGTTCCATGGCCTTGCAGACCAGGCTCGTCAGGCTAATAGGGCAATAGTTCCCAGGATCAGTGGTGGCTCCCCCTTTGTGGAGTGGGATAACTGTTGCTGTGTGACATTCAGTGGGCACAAAGCCTGATGTGAGGCTATTATTGAACATGGTGCTTAAGTGGGGAGCCAGTTCATTCTGAAGTTCGTGTAAAATGCAGCCTGGGATGTTGTCTGGTCCCATGGATGCTGTGTTTTTGGCTTTAGAGAGTGCAGCTTTTACCTACATAGCTGTGATTACAGGGACTCTGCATTCTTCCTGTATAGATATTGGCCCTTTAGGGGGTGAGAGGGGGGTAAAGTTAGCACTGAACCGATCTGCCAGGATGTTGGCAATATCAGTTGGTTCTGTAATGTTCATGCCATTGTGCTGTAACTCAGAGCAGATCTGGGTGTTGCCATCTAGATTCTTGACATAGCTATAGAATGCTATAAGTAACATTATATAACTACATTCCTTATACTGTGGTTGGTGTTTAGAAGTAGCAAGTGGTTTGCAGTAAACATAAGACAATTGTTTCATTGTGCCACAATACCCATTTCAACCAGGAAGGCCACAGAGACAGCTGAAAGTATAAATCCATGCTTCCAGACACTTACTAATACAGCTTAATGGGGAGAATAGCAGCTTTAAGGTGTGGAGTTGACTTCATGGACTGCTATTTGTCTATAATAATAATAATCTGCGTCTACACATGAAGAGCAACTCACCTCTTAGCACAAACCAAGCCTATTCATGAATGGCTGAGGGGAGTATTTCAGCTCATAATTAAGGTAATGATTTGAGGTATAGCAGTAAGTCTGGATAGGGAAAATTTGTTTTGAGTGCTAACAACAGGTCAGCAATAAATAATTTCTCTAGATAAGCTATGAGATTGGCTTTAGACATGCAACACTGTACTGCAGCCCTGTAGTTTATACAGCTGTAACTAGGAGGTGCAGTTAACTACGATTCCTAAGACAGAATTAAAAAATAAAAGTGCTTGTGTTTGTCAAATGCAGCATTGCCCAGAGCTCCACCCATCTATCTATCCATCCTCAGACCCTTTTTCCCATTTTGCATATGGAGTAAGGGTGTCACTTCAACAGTGACAATCATCTTGAGCCAAGGTTTACACCATCAGGTGGCTAGCCCTGCCATGGCAGTTCATCTATACCACTCACTCACACACACACTCGCACTTATGGCCAATTTAGAGTGTCCAGTCCACCTACTGCATGTCTTTGGAATGTGGGAGGAAACCAGAGCACCAGGAGGAAACCCACATGACTGCAGAGAGGACATGCAGACTACACACGGAAGGCAACTCATTTAAGAATCGAACTGGAGAACCTCTTGCTGTGAGGCAACAACGCTAAATGCTGAACCAGAGCTCTACCCATCACCATTAAACTGAGGAGCTAAAGTGAAAGGACCGATCAGAAAACAGATGGAACCCCAGCGAATAATGTCTACATCTCAGAAACAACAGTATGTTACTCTCTGCCACAGAACAATCACTACAGCTGTCAGCAAGTTAACACACTGACTAAAAGAAAACCTGTACTTTAAAAGGTAAATGCAAGACTGCAAATAAGAATGGGAATTTACATGAAAATCAGATTGTATTAGCAGTATGGAGGTGCACTCTAATGTATTATCAAGTCAAAACACTCTGTGTAACAAAATGGAGGCCCTATTAAACACACAAATAGCCAAGGATCTAATGAAATGCATAGTATAAGTGTTTTAATTGAAAGTAAATACACTGCAAAATGTGGAAAAAGATGCAGAATCACATGAAAATATATTGATTAACTAGAAGAAAATACCAACAGATATTTATGTCAGGGCAGCTGTTTAAAATATAAAGCCAGTGACTTTAGTTAAACAACCATTGAAAAAGTTATGCAGTTTCATAAAATGCTGAAAACACCAAAATGAATTTAAGTGAACAGTGTAACTTATTTTCTTTTTTAATACGAAGGGTTTAAATCTGGAAAATGGCAGACAACATTCTCTCAGCACGTGCAATTTAGTTTTGTCTACAGAGTTCTTGGGAAAAGACAATGGGGATGGCTACAAGGATTAAGATGATGAACTAAAGTGGATAAAAAAAAAAAGTAGCTAAAACTCCAGGAAATAACATTTACCCCCTCAGAAAGAGCAGTAAATTAATTCATGCCACTGAATATACGCTGACTAGAAAATAAGTTTAACTCTACTTTAAAATAAAAGGTAATGGCAAGAGTGTAAAAATAAGTAGAACGTTACAGGTAAAATAGTTTTATCCGCCGTATGGAGTTCTGATAGTTCTGATAGATAATGTCAAAAACACATAGAAGCCTGCTATATGGAAGTATGCTTAACAATGATTCCCCAAGAGGAGGCATTAAAAGAGGGGCAGGAGAAAAGATACCAATGATGTTAACAGCCGGAATGCTCTAGTTATTGAGATTATATTGTGATAATTGTTAATGGATTTGTATCCAGATACAATTAGTTTAGAAATCACATTGATTTGCCATTCAAATATATTTTGCAAAAGTGAGATGAAAGCTTCTTTAAAGAGAAAACATAGGAAGAACTTAAAAATTGTAACATGGAATTCTAAGAGCTTATCCTTCAAACCGTTATAACTATAGAAAGGGAGATGTAGCTGCGCCTTTAAATTTTTTTTTTTTAAATCTCTGCAGGAAAAAAAAAGTTAAGCAGAGCCATCTGTCAATAGAAAAATAGACTAGCTGATTAAACAGAAACAAATCTCCCTGAATTTATAAATCCCTGTAGGGACAAAGTCACAAGAGTTAACACAGTCTCAGTATAACATTAACAACATTTGTTGAAAGGCTCACTGTTGTTACAGTGACCCCTGCGTCAAGTTCGACTCGTGAGATTATTCTAGATCACCTTCATTTGCATGTCAAAGGCCAACCTATTTTTGAAAAGAATTTACAGAAAGATGGCTGTGTAAACATCTCAAGACATTTTAGTCCTTCTGCCCAGACATATTCAAAAGTGTCACATCTTCACTGGAAAAACATGTGAAATGAACAGACACTTATTCTGTAAAAATATTCAGGCATAGTTACGAATTCCAAATTATACCCAGTCATTATATTCATCAAGCAGATTAATCCTCTACTCTCCCATTCTATAGCTATTTTATAGTATCATTATAATGTACTCATTAATGTTTCAGTATGCTAACAGAAGGCACAATATAAAATGTCTTTCAAGAGAACCTGTTATCAAGCAGTATGCCATGCTTCAAACTGAAGATAAAAATGTTTTCCTCCAGGGGAAATTATTGAAATAGTGACCCTTTGTAAAGGAAATTGTGAGAAATGTCTGGAGACATTACACATGCAGTTTTAAAATATATGATGGGCAAATACATTTGAAAATATATTAGTAGAACAATAAGTTGTGAAACTACTGCAGTAAATGTCAAAACTCAGTATTCATCTGTCATACTGGTGCCAAAAGTATCAGAAATATTTGCCTGTCTCTCTCTTTCTCCTCTACCTGTATAAGACATTTGAAGAACAGATTGTACTAACTGTAATTAACTGGAACAGTTAGCCAATCTGTTCTATTACTACTAGTGCGATAGCCAGAGTGAGTTATCAGTCCATGTTTGGGAAATATGGACAGAGTTTATCACAATACTTATGTAGATGTGAGTCATCAGTCCATGTATGTGCAATATGAACAGAGTTTATCATAATACTAATGTAGATGTGAGTCATCAGTCCATATATCTGCAATATGAACAGAGTTTATCACAATACTAATGTGGATGTACAATATTCTAAGCAAATCACAATGGGAATTCTTAGTCTGTGCAATACCTACTAGTATAATATCGTCTAATGTCTTATTGCCCAATATGTGATAAATTTATGTGTTGTCAAGTGTCGTAATTACTACTGTATGTGAATCTCTCTTACTGTTCCTCTAATTATATGTTATGTCATGTTATGTCATGTTATGTTATGTCATGTTATGTCATGTTATGTTATGTCATGTTATATTATGTTATGTTATGTTATGTTATGTCTTGCACTGGGACCAAGCAACGAAATTTTGTTCAGCTGGCACTGCTAGGTACATCTGATTGACAATAAAATTTACTTTGACTTTGACTTTTGACTATGTGCTAATGACCTATAATTGTCTAATAGCTGATGCAGACCTTGATGCAGACCATCATTTCTGCACAAGATAAAAAAATATTTTTTATACCTCTGTAAGAGTATTTTGTGACTCTGACCTTACAAAAAAAGCTTTTTTTACTAAAAATGACACACATCAGTTTCTGAGGTCAGTGCTACTACCTGACTGAGCTAGTTCTCAGTTTTGTCCATACCTTAGAGTCATGCTAGTGATATGCTATTTATATGAATATGATAAATTTCAAAGTGTCCACATCTGTTTTGCTCTAGTAAAATGCATTTGTGTGTATCCACCATCCTTGGTTCAGACTCAGACTGGCACAAATCTGTTGACACTGCATAAGTTAAATATTTTTAATATGTATGTTGCATGTAAATAAACATTAGGCAGTGCATATTTATTAATACTATTTATAGGACATAGCCTAAAATACTAGACAACTTATATATCCTTTTATAAAGTGATGTTGGCTTTAGATGAAGCACTGAATTAAGGCCTCATCTGATTGAGTGGATGGTAACTTGTGATACACAAGATCTCATGGTACTCATTGGAAACAGAATGGGAATTTCTCCAGTGCCATGGCTAAGTTTTCTATAGACAGAATAAATAGCATCCCTGAAAAGAGGCCACTTAGTGGAACAAAACCAATCAACAAAGGATAAACAAAATGCATAGTGGAAAATAGTGTTAGATATGGAGGGGAGCATTCTGCCAAGATTTCTTTGCAAAGGGACTTTAGAAAAGTCATGTTTTATTATGCTTCAATTTTAGCATCACTCAAATTCTTAGATTTAAACAGTTTAATAAACATTTACTCTGTATTTTCTGATCAACAGTATATATGAGTATGCATGTGTATCCCATGATGGACTAGTGTCTCATTCAAGACACTGTGTCTTTCATTGGTTGGCTCTTGCTTAAACTTACAAAAGGTAAAACGTGCCAGAGAATGAACGAATGCATGCTTTAACAAATTTATGCTAACTGCGCCATTTCTTTATTATTCAGCGAAATCACTAACTCCCTTCTGCAGCATATGTGTGTACTCACTTGATCAAACAAAAATTAACCTAATTATGCTTAAGATACCCAAATAAAAGCAGGAACACAGAATATTTGTCTCTTTTATGTGTAGATTCATTTATAAAAGCCTATGATCACATGAAAAAAATTATTTCAGGCACCTTTAGGATACATTTCTTTTCAATCACTTCACTGGTTGTCTTCTCAAATGTGTTGTGAATGCGCACACCCAGAAAGATGCAGACACACACACACACACACACACACACACACACACACACACACACACACACACACACACACACACACACACACACACACACCATGACAAAGTGCTTAAGGTATATCTGTACTGTTTTTCCATCAAACACATTCTACTCCCTTATTGCCTATGTTGCAGTCTTGACAAGCAGGTTACCAGCACAGGACTGTGATAAAGGCTTTCGTCCTTTTATTTACCTTCCTACCATTCATTATATTTTTATTACAGTAAATGTTTTAGCTGTCATTCTTGCAGGAGATATTGAGGCTCCTAACACCTGGCCTACTATTGCAAATCCAGACTGTCACAAAACTACAGTCTATTAAGCACTAATAATTCTTCATGTAAAAATGAGAAGTATATATTATAATCTGCCACTCCTACGAGCTTGAATTCTTCAGCACAACTCAGGCATACCTATAAACAGAAAAACCTAGCTGAAACCCAGCATCCAAGACTTTGAGCTCTCTTTACCCAACTACTGTATCTTTAGAAGAGACCATACTACAGGTTAGGGTAGCAGAGCTTTCACCCTAGTCAAAAACAATATCCGTACCGAACTTTCCATCACTCCTCTCCACCAGCACCACCTCCATTAAAACCACAGCTTAGGAATCTATCATTGTTCCAATTGTTTCAATTAACATATTTAAAAATAAAACACTGCATATTGGTTGCCTCAACCTTCATTCAAAGTCAGCTACAAAGACACTACTTACTATCACTGAATGGTTTCATGACTCTTTCATCACTGAATTTTTGTGCTTCGGTGATGTCAGTATTCCTGGAACCCTGCAAGTAGCATCTCACCAAGAACACAGCATCAGGCCCTTACGTTTTTTTCCAGCTAGTAACTGACATACCGCAACAGGCCCCAAAAACACTATAGATTGGATATTTACAAGATAATCATTAAAAAAATAGAACAAAATACCATCTGATAGTATATGAGTTGAACCAAATGTTGTAAACTGCTCAATCTTAAATCAGTTCAATACCCTTGACAATACCGTCTGATATTTCAATAAGACTTTATGCACCATTGCAGAGAAACTCATACCTGCTTGAAGTGCACAAAACAAAAATACATCTCTTCCTTGTGTAGTGATACCACTATAAAATAATTAATGAAGGCTAGGAGCTCAACTTGAAAGTCTTACAAAAAGTCAAAGCAAACACTGCTTATTATAAGTAACTAAAAAATAAATGGCAAAAACAACTGCAATTAGCAAAATAAAACTACTCCAAAAACCCCAAGCAAACACCAAAAAATAACTGCTTCACCTTCTGGAAATCTGTTAATAAGATAGTGTGCAAATAAAAAATATTCAACCGCAGCCCATTTTAGTTAGCATATGACAAAGATACAGCAGGAGTTTTTACTAACCACTTTAAGGTCATAGCCAAGACCTATTCAGCCAATAGCACACTCACATCCAACTTCAAACAGCCCCAGATACCACCACATAATGTTTACATTCAGAACTGTGGTGGTGGGGCTGCAGTAGCATTGTCACCTCACAGTAAGATGTTGTCCTGTTCGATTCTCAGCTAGAGCGTCTTCTGTGTGGAGACATGCGTGAATGGGCGTACCTTCATTGAAGGTTGTGTCAGAGCTGGCAACTTGGCATGTAAAAATCTACTGCCAATCATTAGCGGACCGGAGTTCCGCTGTGGCGACCCCTAACCGGGAAAAGCCAAAAGACACAACAACAACAATATTTACATTCAGACTGGTCAGTTTCAGAGATGCAAGATAATTGCTGCATAAAATAAAACTGCCTGGACTACCTTTAAACAATTATCTCACATTAACTTCTGTTAATCAGTCTACATGCCAGATAAGCTGTCAGATTATATTACATATTAACAGAAGACTGAATGAAAGCTCATTCCGCACCATCGGGAAATATTATAACTAATCTCAACACATACAAGTGGTGAAAAAACTCAACCTGAAAACTACCGAAAAATATCCATCCTCATACCACTCTAAAATTTTAAGAAAAATACCTTTACTTCAACCAACCAAATGTATTTGTTTTTGTTAAGTTTATTTTATATATATTAACTGGGTAAGTAAACTGGTCCAAGTACCCTTTTCTGTGATCCATGACCTGAGCCAAGAAGGCAAATGCAAGGTACAGACAATATTAACATATGTATGCTAATAAACAGAGTGACACACAGAAATTGTAAATTTCTTATTATGGCTAGCTAGACAAATAGAATAAAATGCACTAGAATAAATGACATACACAGAATAATTATGTAAGATAGGCTTCCAAATTGTAATGCAATACATATTACAGTAAGCACAGCTGAAACCCCCCAAATTATATCTATATCTATAGCTATATCTATATCTATAGCCATCTCTCTCTCTCTAAATATATATATATATATATATATATATATATATATATATATATATATATATATATATATATATATATATATATGGGTCTACTTCAAATGATTGAAGTTCCACAACATTGAACATCTGATCATCAAAGACTAGATGATCAAAGTTATAAAACATCGAACATTCTGAATGGAGATCACCGTATAGCGCAGAATGGGAAATTTACTGTTCTCTTCACTGTAGTGCAATCTCAGAGTTGTTATATTTAAGTAGTGGGGACAATATGTTTAATTCAGGGGATAGTCCCCTGCACCCCTCATGTTGGGGACTAGACCTCCCATACCCCCTGCTAATTATATATACCAATTCTAAGATCGCACAGCCCTGGAGAAAGGGCAAATTCCATGCTCAATATTTACAGTTTTAGATATTTTGATTAATATGTTGTTGTGTCTTTTGGCTTTTCCCGGTTAGGGGTCACCACAGCAGAACTCCGGTCTGCTAATGATTGGCAGTAGATTTTTTACATGCCTAGTTGCCAGCCCTGATGCACAACCTTCAACGAAGGTACGCCCATTCATGCATGTCTCCACACAGAAGACGCTTTAGCTGAGAATCGAACAGGACATCTTCTTGTTGTGAGGTGACAATGCCACCGCAGCACCACCACCGCAGTTAAATGTTTTGATTAATATATATATATATATATATATATATATATATATATATATATATGTGTGTGTGTGTGTGTGTGTGTGTGTGTGTGTGTGTGTGTGTGTGTGTGTCTATGTATGTGTATATATATATATATATTTATATATATATATATATATATATATATATATATATATATGTGCTGTATATGGGTCCACTACATAATGTCGAGATTTCACAATCTCAAAAGCTCTGAATACTGATGCTCAGAACTTTGAGACTACAGAATCTCGAAACAAAAAAAAAAAACTAAAATAACAAAACATCAGTGATCATGTTTTTGCAGGGTGGGCTTGTCCACACCCCCTGCAACTTAAATATACCAACTCCAAGATTGCACTAGAGTAAAGAAAACACTAAAGTTCCTGTTCCGCACTGTATGGCAATCTCCATTGACAGTTTTTGAGATTCCACATTCTCGAAGTTCTGACCATCAGTATTCAGAGCTTCAAGATTACGAAATCTCAACATTATGAAGTGGACCTATATATATATATATATGGATCTATGTTTTTAAATTGAAAGTACGGTTTATCGAACCGTACTTGATCGAATGTACTTTCTCGAAAGTGCATTCCATCGAAAATGCACTTTTGCAGAATACAAAAACTAACTAAAAACGTAAAATAACACATTAAACAGTGTCACCCCCCACACCCCTCCTACTTTAATATTCTCACTCCGAGATCGTACTACAGTGGGGAAAAGGGAATATTCCCTTACCCCCACTATACAATGATTTCAACAAAACTTTCCTTAATTGTACATCAACAGTATACATTGATGTACAACTAAGGCAACATGCAAACTGCATGTTTTCCTTTTTATTTGTTTACTTTAGTGAAAGTGCATGTTTGACAAAATGCACTTTCGCTAAAGTAATTTCGACAAAGTACGGTTCGATGAACCATACTGTTGATAAAATAAATAGGACCCATATATATATATATATATATATATATATATATATATATATATATATATATATATATATATATATATATACACACACACTCACAACTCAAATTTGGTATATACACTCACAACTCAAATTTGAGTCTTGGTGACAATTAAAAAAGATTCAGTTTTTGTGCTTGTCTGATGAGATCCTCCAATGTCCAAACTGTTGTCGTTGTGATGATTGTATCAATCCATCCATAGTTATAGGTTCATAGGTAGGTACTAGGTTATTGGCCCTAGGGCCTATATAAGCCTAGCCAAAAAGTTACCCTGGCTTTCGTCACTCAAGAAAATTATTTTCCTGTGCCCCTGAGCTATATATATATATATGTATATATATATATATATATATATATATAGAGAGAGAGAGAGAGATAGTTCTCTATCAGATCACTGAAGTTTCAAAACTCAGAAGACCATATGGCGAGACCATATTTCTGAAAACTATGTATTGTGATTGCCATATAGCGTGGAACCCTGGATGTGTCATTTTCCTCACTGTAGTGCAATCTCTGAGTTGGTATATTTAAATAGCAGGGGGTGTGGGGGTGTGCAGGGGGGCTTAACCCCCCCCTGCAAAAACGTGCAGATGAGTTGTTTTGTTTTATTGTTTTGGTTTTTTTTGGCACTTTAAAACTTCAGACATATGGTCTCAGCCATATAGTCTTCGGAAATTTGAAATTTTGGTGATCTGATAGGGATAAGCATGATAATGATCATTCAGGCTATCTGGTAGACAACCTGAGTAGGGGTATAGGGCTGGCCTGTTTGTTAACATCCAGTATAGAGTGGAGTGTCTGTTTGAAGATTTATTAACCCTGGTGGGTGATTGGATGAGTTGAGAGAAATCATGTAGGTTTATATAGTTTTTGGGCCATTGAGAATTGCAATCTGACCAGTCTATATAGAGATTGCCCATTATGAGTGTTTCCCAGGGTAGATTATTGCTACATCAATGTAGTATGTTTTCCAGCATTGGGATATTATCTCCCGGTGGCATGTAGAGACCTATAATATATATATTTTTTTATTGATGTTGATGTTTAGTTTGGCAAATATTATTTCTGCATTTTTAAGTTCTAAGGTGTTTTCAGCTAGTGTTTCTATAGAGAGGTGTTTTTTAAAGAGTAGAGCTGTACCACCACCTCTTTTATTTATTCTGTCAGAGCATAAAATGTTGTAGTCTCATGGAAGTATTTCATTACTATTGGTATTAGGATTTAGCCAGGTCTCTGTAAGTCGTGCAATGTCTGGTGAGTAAAGAGAGAAGTTAGCATGAAGCTCATGAATTTTGTTGTTTATGCTTCTTATGTTCATATTCAGTATTAGAATATCTGCTTTATCTCTGCTGGGAATGATTGATGGCTGATTAGTGGTGATTTGAGAGCCAGGGTGAGGTGCTGAGTTTGAGGGATTTTGTATTCCTTTTGATGACATGTAGCTGTATGTTAAGGATATGTCAAAACTGGTGTGAAATGTGTAGATTTTCTCCATGAACATCGGGTGTAAAAGGTTTTCTCGCAGTAGGACTTTCCCAGTTAGCAAAGATAAACAAATAAATAAATGAGCTATTAAGTTTTGGAGGACTTAGTAGGAATTACAGAAGAGACGGCAGGGATGTAGACATATTAAACTGTATTTCTGATGCAGTTACATTTGCTTTCTTTAATGAGATGAGAATGGAGGGAATCCTTGAATGTTTTTAGACTGTCAGTTTGTCTGATAGTATCATGTAGGGAGTTCCAGCTAACAGGGGCAGATCTGGAGAAGGATCTTTCACAGGTGGCAGTAGTGTATGTAAGTCTTTGTAACCAAATAGTATCAGAACTATGGAGGAAGTAGGTAGAGGACTTGATAGTCAGTTTAATAAGGAGAGGTGGACAGTATCTTTCATTAAGTTTAAAAGTACGTATGTCTAGGAGGAGAGTAGCAGGATCCCCAGCAGGTAGCATTTTGTCTTTGCTAAGAGTGATGCAGTGGTGTCCATTGTACCTAAAGAGACAGGTAAGTCTAAGTATTTGGTTTTCTGCTGATTGGAGAGGGGTGGTATAATGTAAAGAAAATAGGGATATAATGGAAAGCCGATACTATAGTCTGAGAAGTAACATGCTGATGGCAATGTAACATTTGCCTTTGAAAGGCAATAGAGTGGAGATCTTATTCTTAGATGAGCACTTTTTTTTGTGTGTGTATTTTGAACTCTGTGTGTTTGTGAAAGGTTAGATGTTGTCAAAGATAAGAACAAGGTACCTTTGCTCCTTGATGTGTGGGAGATGAACCTGTCAGATAAGTTATAAAGATATTATGTGTGTGTTGGAGTTTACTGTGAGTGTCAAATAGAATTCATGAGCTTTTCTGAGTATTGACAATATATTTATTGATGTGACGCCAATCACTGATGGCAGAAAAATTACTAGGAAGTGTACATTGTACAGAGTGAAATTTTTGTCTTTCCTCATTAGAATGCTGACCACAACACACACAAAATAATCACTTTCTCACAGCATTGCTTCCCTAATAGTCATGGCACACAAATGGCACTAATTCATTTACTAAATTTTATTGAAACTGCAATTGATGAGACAGTGTTGCCCCTACCCTGTTCATTTATTTCTTTAAACCATTTGGTACAGCTATAACCTTTTACTTGACAGGCTTCTTCAATTAGAATGCTCTGACTCCATGTTTTTTGTTCATTTCCTACTGACAGGATAGAGGGCAATGCTTAACTTGGAACAATTGTAGATCCCACTAACTAATCTCTAACTCTGGGGTCCTTCTGCAGTCTGTTCTTGGGCCACTACTTTTTTCTACCTTTCCCAGTAACACACACTGACATGCTGGCATTCTAGAACTGTTTCAGCATTCTGACGACTACAGGTTTAAGTAGTGCACCTGACATCACTGCTGCAATTAACTATTTGCAGTCCTCTATAAACACTCTGCTTAACTTGTTAAACAGCTCAAAACAAATCTTAAATAAAAAGAAAACCAAACTTATGATCTTTAAAAACAGTAATGATCTGTTATCCTCTTTCCACCATGGCAATCAATGATACCAGCATCACAGTTATAGAATTTTATAAATAGTTAGATGTAACTATTGACAACACAGTCTTATTTCTAAATCGTATGAAGACTTTACTGCTGGACGTACACAAAAATCTTGGCACCCTGAAGTAAGTCAGGCACTGTTTGTCTCCTTCGTCCAAAATTTCCCTGTCCAATTCTTTACTAATATCCATCTTATTATATGGCTTCCTCACTATTGGTGACCCAAACAAAACAAGGCAATGTAAACTTGAATCCACTTACAACAAAACTGCTATGTTTGCAGTGCATTCCTTAATAGGTACTAATTCTTGCAATATTCTCCTCAAACTGATTTGGATGACATTCTGAAGGAAACTGAACTTTATTCATTGTACTTTCACACATACATTATTATACAAAAACACGTGTCCAGCCTTAAGCTCTACCATCCTGCAGCAGCATCAGTAGACAGGAGGAAGAGCAGGCAAATGTGAAGATGATTTTAGGGGTTGCATTACTCGTCATTGCTTTTGTTAAGTACAATGAGGATTCCAGTTTATCGAATAATTTATTTGCATTTCTTGCCATTTGCATAACTGATGATCAGCCATACATAATCCTGTGCAAAATGATGATGTGATGCTACATTATGATATAACACCCATACACTATCCTTTCAGTGACATAATACTCAAAATGTTTTCTGTGAATTTCACTTGTCATTTTCATCCTGCATAATCTTATTCTCATCCGTTTTTTAATATAGCCTCTTCTTGGGCTCTATGGATTCCATTATGGCACTGTTATGTCACCCCTCTGTTATGTTATCACTTCCTCCTCTTTTTTTCAAGAATAAACATGTAAAGCTTTTTAGTCTATCATTGTATGTCATCTCATGATGACCATGCTCTATTTGGTTAATTTCCTATGAACAGACTATTTCTTTAATCTACTGATGTTTATTGAACTCTAGAGAGTACAGTAGATAGAGTACTGTCAGATGTTTATAAAGGGTGAAACTCTAGAGAGTACAGTAGATAGAGTACTGTCAGATGTTTATAAAGGGTGAAACTCTAGAGAGTACAGTAGATAGAGTACTGTCAGATGTTTATAAAGGGTGAAACTCTAGAGAGTACAGTAGATAGAGTACTGTCAGATGTTTATAAAGGGTGAAAGTCTAGACAGTACAGTAGATAGAGGACTGTCAGATATTTATAAAGGGTGAAACTCTAGAGAGTACAGTAGATAGAGTACTGTCAGATGTTTATAAAGGGTGAAACTCTAGAGAGTACAGTAGATAGAGTACTGTCAGATGTTTATAAAGGGTGAAACTCTAGAGAGTACAGTAGATAGAGTACTGTCAGATGTTTATAAAGGGTGAAACTCTAGAGAGTACAGTAGATAGAGTACTGTCAGATGTTTATAAAGGGTGAAACTCTAGAGAGTACAGTAGATAGAGTACTGTCATATGTTTATAAAGGGTGAAACTCTAGAGAGTACAGTAGATAGAGTACTGTCAGATGTTTATAAAGGGTGAAACTCTAGAGAGTACAGTAGATAGAGTACTGTCAGATGTTTATAAAGGGTGAAACTCTAGAGAGTACAGTAGATAGAGTACTGTCAGATGTTTATAAAGGGTGAAACTCTAGAGAGTACAGTAGACAGAGTACTGTCAGATGTTTATAAAGGGTGAAACTCTAGAGAGTACAGTTGATAGAGTACTGTCAGATGTTTATAAAGGGTGAAACTTAGAGAGTTCAGTAGATAGAATACTGTCAGATGTTTATAAAGGGTGAAACTCTAGGGAGTAGAGTAGATAGAGTACTGTCAGATGTTTATAAAGGGTGAAACTCTAGAGAGTACAGTAGATAGAGTACTGTCAGATGTTTATAAAGGGTGAAAGCAACTTTCCATTTTCTTCCATAATGTTTCTTCATATAGGAAAATATTCCACAGTCTCTGCTTTACAAAGAATGCAAATAAAAATAATGCTGGCCTTAGTGTCCTCCACATAAGAAATGTTAATGTTAAGATGGCCCATTGTGAAAACAATATACTAGACAGAGACAAAAATAATAAGGCAAGAATAGAATGTCAAAAATAGAACAAAAAATCTCCACCTCATATGCCTACTTAAAACTATGAACAACATGCTATTCAAGGTAGCCAAAGAGAAAAAACAAATTCCAAGCCAACTACTAGTTTCAATGCCTTTTACAAACTGTTAAATAAAAACAAATGATAACAACTCAGGAGGCTCAGATGCAAAAGTTTACTAGTGTACACCAGGAGGCAAAAAACCATACAAGTACAGAGTTTTGTCTGACATGATGCAGGAAGTACATGATTTTATATAGTCTTTACATTTAAGCTGTGCCCACCTTACTGACGTGGTTAGTCACAGGGCACCTACATCACTATGGTCTACAATATTTTATTCATAAGAAAAAGCTGATGTTATACATTTTAAAAGTTTTCCCATGAGAATAATACAGCCTTGCAAAGCACCTGGTTCATTATAATGTCTTTCTGTAAATGTTTCTTTCTCCCAAGGTCTCAGGCTAGCTCGAATACAATGGTCGGTTCACTTTCGCAATACTCTTCTCTGTTCTTGCAATTTTTTCTTGTAGCAGCTGTGTCTTATCTCTGATATATTCACAAGGTCAATTATCTCAGAGGAAAAAACAAGAATATTCAATGCTTTATACATTCAGTTTTGCTGACCCAGCAGATAATCATTAGTAAAAGACATAAACTTGCTGGGCTAGCTACTGCCAGGGTCAGAGTTCAAACACACTGCAGTTTCAAGCTTCAAGCCACTACATGTAAAATCATTCTTATTGCCATATTGTAAATAGAATAAAATGCATTATATACTACTTGCTTTTAAACTAGCACTTTATACATGTTTAAATACATATTTTTCTAACATTTCCCTCCTTTTAATACCTTTTATTCTATTTTGAAACATAAACAATGTTATATTGTCTCCTAGCCTTTTTCTTTAAGGATTTTTAACTAGGCAAGTCATTTAGTTTATATTTCGGAACAAGTTTTATCTGGAATTAATAGGTTCAATTCAATGTCTTGATACAAGGTTTCAGTTACAGATATATCAACAAAATCTTTGACTAATCTTTTCATACAGGGGATCCCGCAACAGACACATGCTCCTAATAGGAGCAGACCAACACAAATAGCAATCAAAACATTCATTAGGATAGAACCCCACCCACCAAACAGACTCTGGAAAAAGTTCGTCAGTGGGTTTGGGCCTGGTTCAGTCATGGCCGATACCTGCTGCATTACCTCTAGGTGATCATTAATCAAGAGCCATTTGATTTTGTAGCACAACAGTTCTCATTGCATTCAGTTCATTAGTCACTAGTTCGAGAGCAGAAAAAGTTGCATTACTCATTACTTCGAGAAGCTTTGACAGTTTTCTCAACTCCCAGATCGATTTGACTGCTCCATATGCTGGAAATATCCCAGCCCAGGATATAACACTGTCACTCAAGTCCATATGAGTCCATTTTTCTTTATCTTTCACGGAATGATGGTTCTTCCAACCAGCTTCGATTTTTCCCATTGGATTTACAGGTTTTCCGATAGGATCTTCAGGTTTTTGGGCTACATTTTTTACATTTTGTATCTTATCTAGAGGTAATTCTGCAGTATGCCTTATAGCTGGAACCAGATAACCCAAAAAACAACTGCCGGACCAATTCTCAGGTAGCCATTTGTATGCCTTTTTCCCACAAATAAAATAACAGTTTTCTACTTTGGTACTGATGCGGGTTAGCTCTGAATGAAACATTTTTTTGTCTATGACAGACAATTGTTTATGCAAGGCAGGATTTCTCTGCACTTCACTTAATGTTGTTTTCATTAAGCTCAAATATGAATCATAATTTGTGTTACAAACAGTGCCTTTATCTTTGGCTTTAATATAGCATTTATAAGATATAGTTATGTTACAGTTACTCCAACCCACTTGGAGTGTGTTATTCTTATACAAACATACAATTCCCCTCTGTGTAATAGGCAAATACAATGCAATTTTGTCCTGTGATCTTACAGAACCTGTATTAAAAAGCAAATTTTTCCAAGTCTCATTTATCCCCAAGGGGACAGCGGACATCAACAATCTTCCATATGCTGTTGGTATGGCAGTACAAACCCAGCAATTTGAAACGTTCATAGTCTCTACATATACACGCTTCATAGCTAGGTATGTGTTAAAGTTTGGATGCCAGTCTATAGATAGTTCATCACGTTTCTCTACTTTCACTTGTGCAGTTATATGTAGGAAGAACCACAACAAAAGGAAAGTCAACACAATCATAGTCAATAAATGCATAGTTAGCAAGATGATTAAACAATATCTTCGAGGTTGATCTGTGTTTTTACTCATTTTGCTCTTGGTCATCCTGCCTTAGTTGTGTGTCAGTCACAAAATGTTTATCAAGCTGAAAATTCTTTACCGGTTTACAGTGCGTCAGGTGGACCCAGGACGACCTTTCAGCAACTTTGACTGCAGTAGGCGTCGCCAACAGTACCTGGTACGGTCCTTTCCACTTTGGACTCGCCCAATTCTTCCTCTTCGTGACCTTTAACCAAACCCAGGACCCCGGGGTCAGCACTGCTTCCAACGGTCTGGTCTGTCTTTTATCTGAAAAAGAGTTTAACTGCAAAACAGTTTTTTTAGTTAACATTTTTTTAACATAACTAGCTAATGAGCTGTCAGCCTCTAATTCTGCAGGTATGAGAGCTTTCCATTGTGGCACATAATATGCCCTTCCAAATATCACTTCAAAGGGGGTTAAACCCTTTACATTTGGAACTGTTCTATGAAATCCATACAGATAGTATGGAACGGATATGGTGGTACAGGAAAACTCCCTTGCTTGGGTTTGAATGCTCCTTGTGCATGATGTTTATTACAGACATGGCATGCTGCACAAAATTTTTGTGTGTAATTTGTGAATCTATATGTTTGGAATATTCGATTTACTAACTGTACCATCCCCCCTGTTGAGACATGGCACTGCCCATGGCTCAACAAAGCTGCATATTTAAATAAATTAGACGGCAATATTGTTTTTTTTCTCTTTGGAGATATACAGTCCATTTTTGAGGATTGCACCTTGTTTCTCCCATTTTTGTTTCTCAGCTTTTGTAGTTAATGTCTGCATTGTTTTTAACATTTCTAAATTTAAAACCTCAGAGGGTTGTAATTTCTCGGTTAAAAGTAAAATTTTTGAGTCTGAGGCTGCTTGCTTTGCAGCTGCATCAGCTTTTGCATTTCCTTTTGAAATTGCACCCTGTTGTTTTGTATGAGCTAAACATTTACAAATAGCTACCTTAGTAGGTAACTGAATGGAATCTAACAAGTTTAAAATAAGTTGTGCATGATTAATCGGTTTGCCAGTAGATGTTATTATTTCCCCATTTTTCCATTGTTGTGCAAAAACATGCACTGTAGAGAAAGCATACTGACTATCAGTATATATGTTTACACATTTATCTTTCGCTAGAGTACAAGCCCGTGTTAAGGCTATCAGTTCTGCTGCTTGAGCAGACAGGTTATGCTGTAAGGGTTGGGCTTTTAAAATCTCTGTATTTGTGACTACTGCATACCTTACTAGATTTTTTCCTGTAGGACCCTTTCTGCATGAACCGTCCACATAAAATGTCACCTCAGCATTATCTAAGGGCATATCAGTGAGGTCTTGTCTGGGCAAAGTTATTTGCTCAATTTCCTGCAGGCAACTGTGCAGTGTGCCATCCACAGGAGTTGGAAGTAACGTTGACGGATTTAATGTTGTACAACGTTCAATTACCATATGAGGTTGGCTCAGCAGTATGGTCATACATGAAAGATGTCTAGCAGGAGATAGATATGCTATTTTCTCTTGCAGTAAAATTATCGCGACTGCATGAGGCACTCTCAATGTGAGAGGGTGGAACAACACTACTGAGGCCGAAGCCTGTACTGCCATTGCAGCTGCGACTACTGCTTGCACACAGTGAGGCAATGATCGTGCCACTGGATCTAACTGTGATGAATAGTAAGCTATGGGGCATTGCTTATCCCCATGCTGTTGCGTCAAAACTGACGTCATGTATCCCTGCTTACAATTTACGGTCTGAAAAAAATCTTTTGTCATAATTTGGAAGTCCTAAAACTTGTGATGAAGCTATCAATTGTTTTAGTCTGCAGAAAGCTGTTTCTGCTTCAGGTGTCCATTGTAATACATCTTGTGCTGCCATTGGTGTTTTATATATTAAATCAGCCAGTGGAGCAGATTCTAAAGCATAGTTTGATATCCAGCTTTGACAAAAATTAGTTGTTCCCAAGAAGGACATTATTTCCTTCTTGGTTGCTGGTTTGGGTGCCTGTAAAATTACTGTTTTTCTGTCTTTATCTAATATTTTACTTTCATTGGATATTACATATCCTAGGTATTTAACCTGTTTTCTCCAAAGTTGTAACTTACTCTTGTTTACTTTGTGTCCTTGTGCTGCTAAAAATTTCAATAATGCTATTGTATTTTCCCTGCATTGATGCTGGGTAGGGGCTGCTAGCAAGATGTCATCTACATAAAGTAGTATCTGACTACCTCCTGGTGGAGTAAACCCTGCCAGGTTGCTTGCCATTTCTTGTGCAAATATCGTTGGACTTTCACAATATCCCTGTGGTAGCCGAGTATAGGTATATCTTTTACCCTGAAATGTAAATGCAAACCAATACTGGCTATCAGGATGTATAGGTATTGAAAAGAAAGCATTGCTTATATCTACCACAGTAAAATATTTTTGTTGTGGTTTTAAATCATTCAACAAAGTGTGTGGGTTTGGCACCGTAGGTGCTCTGGGTATTATTGCATTGTTTACAGCTTGTAAATCCTGTACCATCCGCCATTCTCCGTTTGCTTTTTTAACAGGAAATAGAGGTGTGTTACATGGTGAATCAAGAGATTCTACCAGTACTCCTTCCTTGAGTAATGCTGCTATTATAGGTTTGATTCCTTGCTCTGCATCTTTCCTCAAGGGGTATTGTCTTTTTTGTGGTCTAAATGCTGATTTTGGTGTAATAGTTACTGGTCCTGCTGTTTGAATAAGTCCTACATCTGATTTACCTGTTGACCAAAGAGTGTTTGGTATATCACACAAGGCTTTTTCTTCTTTTTCTAATAAGAATGCTAATCAGCTGTCTTCACTAGTTTGTGAGTGTACAGCTGGATGTGTCTGTGTTAGCCAATTTAATTTCTGTTTTTTTTGTATTCCCTGTTCTGATAATTTTAAATCAGTTTGGTTTTCCCATCTGGTTACTTTTTTTCCTAAGTCTGCCTATTTTACATTCTTATTCTTTGTCAAGCTGACATGTGGTAGTCTATTAGATTTGTACAGTGTCATGAATTCCTGAGGTAGTGAACAGCTTACCACACTGTTTCCCTCAGTATCCCAATACAAGTTTCGTAATACTAATCTGTTAGCAGGATTTTTGAACAATTCTTGCTCATATTCTTTATCAGGTCCTGGCATGCTACAGTAGTATAGAGTACAATGTAACAAATGCTGTTGATCAGTGTCAGGGGAGGGGGCCTTACTGATGGCTACATTCATCAGTTCTCCGGTTACTGCCCCTGGACCAGTCATAACTAGGTCCTGGCTGTACCAGTAAAAGGTTTCACCCTCCGGTTGCACCACAAAAGTATGCATTTGTCCTTGTGCTTCCATACCCTGCATAGTGGGGACTACCACTATGCCAAATATCTGCATAAGATCTCTTCCCAGTAAGTTTACTGAACATTTTGCAGAAACTACAATTTTACTTTTCTGAGTCATGCCTGAAACAGGGTCAGTTATTGCTATATCATGGGAGAGTGGCTCCCTATATAGCTGTCCATTTGCTGCTTTCACTAATATATATTCAGGTGATTCAGAATATTCTGGTAACTTTGAAGGGTGTATCAAAGTTCGTGATGCTCCTGAGTCACACAAGAATTTTACTTCCCTTCCTTTCACCAGAAGTGTAACTTCCGGTTTTGTGTCTGCCAAATAGAGTTCCAAGCTCAGTAATGCCAAATCTAAAATTTCACTTTTTTCATTTTCTACATTTGCCTGCACTTCCTCTATTCCTTCCACTACATTTACATTTGCCCTTTGTTTGTTTTTCTTCCCTGATGATTTTTGATTTTTATCACTATCATATAGTCAGTCCTCATCATCTTTATTTTCTGTAGTCACCTTTTTATTTAGCCTGCAATCCCTTGCTAAATGTCCTTTCTTACTGCACTTAAAGCACTCACCTTTTTTTTTTTTTTTTTTTTTTTTCTTTAAAATCTTCTGACCTTTTGTCAGATTGTCTATTTCCCTGGGTATTTTTTTTACCCTTTTTACCTGACTACTACAAAGACCTCTGCTCTGTCTTTAGCTGTGAAGACCTGTGTCTTCTTTTTTTTTTTACTATTAAAGTGTCTTTCAGCATGTCTGGCATATTCAAGTAAGGCTTGTAGCCTACTTGTTCGATGATCTATCATATGCTTTGTAATAAAGCTACTGATAGGTGCAATGCAACCTTTCAAAAATGCATTTTTCAGTTGCTGTTCATATGAGGTATCATGTTTCTGATTTTCAGGAATAGCCATACCACTATGGTTATTGAAACATTTCAATAATCTACCATATCTTTGTCTAAAAATAATGTTTTTGCATTTTTAGTTTTTTGTTCCCTTTTGTTTACTTTCTCAATCCACCTGTGTGCTTGAGGAATGCCTAATTGCTGTTGTTTTTTTGCCTGACCTTCTGCGTCAGATTTAAGCTGTTTTAAAAGTTTAACTAATGAAATCTTGTTTAATTTACCATCAAATCCGTATTTATTAACCCATTTTGTATAATACCTTACATTATCAGTCCATTGTAATTGCATATATTTTGTGTCATCAGTTAGGGGCGGATCTTTTAGTGCACTGATTTTTCATTTTAAAAAAATGTTACGTAACCCTTTTTCACCACGTGGTATTTCAGTTCCTTACACAGTTTATCTAGAATAACTGTCTACCTTATTCTGTTTCCCTGATCTCTGACAAAATATACAGTAATTTCCTTTTGTCCCTGATCTGTATAACAAATCTATGACAATGACATTTTTACTGTAACCTAGTCCCTGATCTAAAACAGAAAAAAGGCAAATATTTCCTACCTGAGCCTCCTGGGTTGACCAGTTCGAGACCGCTCTTCGGCCGCAGATCAGAAAGTGGCCAGCCTCTCAAGACAACAATTCAGTCGGAGGTCTTTGTGCTTTAAGAAGAACCATTTTGGTAACTTCTCCTGCGCAGTATTCAACCACCGATACACTCTGACCTGCAGCTTACCAAGGGAATTCCGGTTCGAAGGACCAAACTGTTAAATAAAAACAAATGATAACAACTCAGGAGGCTCAGATGCAAAAGTTTACTAGTGTACACCAATAGTCTTTGAAATATTGATAATCTGATAGGGATAAAGTGTGATCAATGAGAGAAACCATGTAGGTTTATATAGTTTTTGGGGCATGGAGAATTACAATCTGACCAGTCTATATAGAGATTGCCCATTATGAATGTTTCCTGGGGTAGGTTATTGCTACACCAATGTAGTATGTTTTCCAGCATTGCGATATTATCTCCCGGTGGCATGTAGAGACCTATAATATATATATTTTTATTGGTGCTGATGTTTAGTTTGGCAAATATTATTTCTGCATTTTTAAAGCTGTACCACCACCTCTTTTATTTATTCTGTCAGAGGGTAAAATGTTGTAGTCTCATGGAAGTATTTCATTACTGCTGGTCTCTGTGCAATGTCTGGTGAGTAAAGAGAGAAGTTAGCATGAAGCATGAATTTGTTATTTATGCTTCTTATGTTCAATGATTGATGGCTGATTATATGTCAGATTTTCTCCATGAACATCGGGTAAAGGTTTTCTTTTCTCAGGAATTTCCCAGCCTTAGCAAAGATAAACAAATAAATAAATGAGCTATTAAGTTTTGGAGGACTTAGCAGACTGTCAGTTTGTCTGATAGTATCATGTAGGGAGTTCCAGCTCACAGGGGCAAATCTGGAGAAGGATCTTTCACAGGTGGCAGTAGTGTATGTAAGTGTATGTCATCTCATGATGACCATGCTCTGTTTGGTTAATTTCCTATGAACAGACTATTTCTTTAATCTACTGATGTTTATTGCAGTAGATAGAGTACTGTCAGATGTTTATAAAGGGTGAAACTCTAGAGGAGTGCCAGATGAGAGTACTGTCAGATGTTTATAAAGGGTGAAACTCTAGAGAGTACAGTAGATAGAGTACTGTCAGATGTTTATAAAGGGTGAAACTCTAGAGAGTACAGTAGATAGAGTACTGTCAGATGTTTATAAAGGGTGAAACTCTAGAGAGTACAGTAGATAGAGTACTGTCAGATGTTTATAAAGGGTGAAAGCAACTTTCAATTTTCTTCCATAATGTTTCTTCATATAGGAAAATATTCCACAGTCTCTGCTTTACAAAGAATGCAAATAAAAATAATGCTGGCCTTAGTGTCCTCCACATAAGGTATGTTAATGTTAAAATGGCCCATTGTGAAGACAATATACTACTAGAGACAAAATAATAATATAAGAGAATAGAATGTCAAAAAATAGAACAAAGAATCTCACCTCATACGCCTACTTAAAACTATGAACTACTTGCTATTCAAGGTAGCCACTTTATACATATTCCAAGCCAACTACTAGTTTCAATGCCTTTTACAAACACTTGTAATGACGTCAGCAGTTGGCTACATTTGAATGGTCAAGTAAGAATAGAAGAGACAAAAGGCACACACTTATCTAGATATTAAACATTTCTGTCCTGTTCCTGTGAAAAACATAGAAAATGTTTGTGTAAATATCCATAATGTCAAAGCACAGCATCAAGCCCAGGATTTTGGAACCCTTTGATACCTAAACCAACTGAAAAAGTCCCACTTGAAAGACTTGTAATGGACATGGTTGGTCTACTTGTAAACTTGACAAATGGCCATAAGTATATTCCTTATTGTGGAAGTCCCATCTGAAAGAACAGCAATGGACATTGTAGGTCCACTTGTAAAATTAAATAAGAGAAATCAGTATATCCTAGATTATGCAACATGTCTTGAAGTAACATGTTGATGAAGTGTTAACGCAAGTCTGCAGCTAGTGCTGCTTTTTCTAGTGTAGGAATTCTCTGAGAAATTGTTATTGAACAAGACACTCCATTCCTACCCAATCTTTGTCATTTTTTTAAAAGTGAAGCCATCCACAAATAGATAGTAGAGTATTTTAATAAAAGTTTAAAATCTGTGTCACAAAAGGCAGTAGAACTGGATGACAAAACTGGGTCCAACTGCTACCATATCTTTTCATTACTAAAAATGGAAGTGCCTCAAGCCTCCAGTGGATTCACAAAATTTGAAGTACTATATGGCAGACTTCTCTGAGACTAGATACATAGAAAGATAAAAACAAACGTGGGATGCAGAAAACAAGTAATTACAATGAGGTGCTGGAACTATTTTACACGAAAGTGTACTGCAAAGCATATATTTATCATACATAATATACTAAATTTAAAATTCAAACTGAAAAAAAACAGATGACCACTTTATAAGTGCAATGAGGCCATGTTTGTTTTGATCTTGAGGGTGCTTTCACGTTAAAAAAATGACAAAGTTTGGACAGGAATGGATTGAGGCAGAGAGTTTCTTAAACCTGAAGGACATGTTAAGAACTGCAATGGCAATAGTATAATAGTATATGGACAAAGCACAGCACACACAGCACAGGGCATGTAACAACAATGCTTTCCTGAAATAAAAATTAATATGTATTTTGCTTTGTGTGGCCTTTCAAAAATTAACTTTATCTCCAACATGTGTTAAGAACATTTCTAATTCTCGCACAATATCCATTAATTAAAATGAAAGCATTAATTTTCTTACTTATGATGCTGGCTGTGTGGTATAGAGAGGTAATTAAAGCACCAATTATGGTTCAAACAGGCAAGGGAGGGAGAGAACTAAAAGAACCATCTCAGCCCAAAAATCCAAAACGTAGTCAGGGGACTAACCTTCTTGTAAAAAGCAGATTAAATTGAGTAACATTTTTCAAACATTGTTTTTAGTACTTAAACACTGTATTATCTTTCTGTAAATGCATTGTTACTTATGGCACTTTTAAGTAGTATTATATGCAGTGTTAGATAGAAAACTGCCTTCTTTGTTCTTAAGAAAGTGAACATTGCTATCTATGAACAACACTTAAGTTTGTAATGCAAAAATAATGAATACTTCAATGGGGTGCAGGGGGAACAGTCCCATACAAAAAAAAAAAACATTTGTGTTTATAGTTATGGATCTTTCTATTCAAATCCACTTTACAGCAAGTTGAATTGCAGTTATATATGCACTCTTTGTATATTTTATACATATATGATAATAATCAGCTATAGTTAACAGCTGGTATTTGATGTTTGGTCATTTAACACACCCCACCCCTTACACACACAGATGCATACACACACACACACACACACACACACACACACACACACACACACACACACACACACACACAAACATCTATATCTATATATATCTATATATATTTATCTATAGATAGATATAGATATAGATATAGAGATATAGATATATATATATATATATATATATATACATACACACATATGCAGATATCTATATAGATAGAGATAGAGATATATTCATACAATATCACATGAGAGAATGTGCACAGTCCATATATTACTATAAGACCATGGGTGCTGTGACTCATGAGCTCAAAAAGGTGTGTGGTAAAATCTGTATTGAGCACATCTCAAAGTGCCTCACTGCACTTAGAAAGTAGGCATCTGTTTTTTTTTCAGTTTGAATTTTAAATGTAGTATTTTATGTGTGATAAATATATGCTTTGTAGTACACTTTCATGTAAAGTAGTTCCAGCACTTCATTGTAACTACTTGATTATGGTGAAGGATTAGAATTTTTTAACTGTGAGTGATTAATATATGAAGATTCCAGTATAGTCATTTATGAGACCCCTTCTCTCAAACTGCTGTGTCCTACTGCACAGTCCAGTTTACAAACTTGGAAATATAGCTGCTCCAAACCACCACACAGACGACTTAAAACACAAATAATGGAAAATAGTGCTTTTTCTTTAGCACGGGCAGTTTATAAACTTAATGGAGTCCCTGAGGGCTCCATTCTGGCTCTGCTGTTTTTCCATTTTCATTAATAAATTACCACTCTTAACCTCACTCACCACTCTCTCATACTTTTTGATGATGACATTGTTTTATTTCACTCGAACCTGACCTCTTTGGCCATATGACAACTGCAAGTTGACTTACTTTCTTTCATCAGATGACTTATTAACAAGAAGCTAATTCTGAGCCCTTCCAAAACTAAAACAATGCTGCTTGATACCCCCCTAAATGGCAGAGAAAGTTGTTATCACTTCTTATCCATGACTATCTTGACAACCCTATCATCCCCTTCAAATTCCTTAGAATGTGACTTGATCACTCACTGAACTTTTACCTTCACCTCGAACAAATACAGAAGAAAATTAATTCCCTCCTATTTCGGACTTATAATATTTCCTCCTTTCTCTCCAGACCAACCAGGAATATCATAAGCAAACATATTCTGCTTGCCCAGATCATATATGAATTTCAACTAGTTGTACCAATATCCAAGAAAAACTCCTCCACCATCCAAGCTATAAGCAACCCTATCTGCTGTTTCATTACTCTCTCCCCTAGAAATGGGCATCTCTGCATCACCCTTAATAAAGCCAGTTGGCTACCTGTCCAACAATGTGCCAATCTGATTCTTGGATCCCAATTCTACAAGCTCCACAAAGAACACTCCTGCCCTCCCCTTGCTTCCAACCTCTTCAAATGACTCCCCAGTTACAATCAAAGAAGTCTTAACTACTCTGGTCCACTTATTCAGTGTCTGAAAACTAGAAATCATTATGTTAACCATGCCTTCTGCACCCTAGACCCTAAACTCAGGAATTTCTCCCTACTGATCTTAAAGAGCTCACATTGTAGATATCATTTCATGCTCAGCAATAAGACCATCGTAAGTCTGAGTAAATTTGCAAATGCTTTTCCTTTGGACACAACCCCTAATCTCCCTGCCTCCTTCATCAGTCAGGTACCATTGTCTTCCTCACATTATTTCCCTAGACTAATATGTCCTTCCACATTGTAAATATTGTATATGGTGCATTCCTGTGTGCCCTTACCTTACCTTTGCTCTTTTACACTTTGTGCTCTATCTCTTCACTATTTCCCTCTCTTCTTCTTTTCTCCTTACTCTAACCATCCCTTCCAAGTGTCCCCTGTATTGTGTAGTTTATTACTATTATTATTATTATTATTTTTATTACTACTATTATTAATTCATTGCTATCTATGCACAACATTTTGTTTGTATTCATAATGCCTCTTGTTAATTTACTTATCTATTGTCATTTATATTTGTCTAAGTTGTGACTGAAATTGGTCCATTTGGATCAGTGCTCTACCCAGGTACCAAACTGAACAAACATATAAATTAATACACCTGAGGTAACACTACGTAATTCCTGAGCTGAGTTATGCAGGTGAAATGAGTGAAATGATAATGAGAGTTACATATCAGTAACACAATACTTTGTAAACACTGATACTGGTTTTCAAGTAAAAGAAGATCAGAAATATTCATAACAGTAAGGATTCTAGTGTCATCTCCAAGAACACGACACATATGTGCAAGCAGTAATGTTCCTTCGACCCATCTGTTTTTTTTAGTTGGTTTAGCTGATCGTGTGCTAGCTGTGCTCTAAAATATTTGCAAGGGAAATCATCATAGTGCACAGACTGAAAAAACATACATATATGTAAGCAGCGAGCAAGTAAGTAAGTGGGGCGGCCGTGGTGGTGTCTCACAGCAAGAGGTTCTCCAGTTCGATTCTCGACTGGGGTGCATTCTTTGCAGAGTCTGCTTGTCTTTCCTGCAGTCAGGTAGGTTTCCTCCAGTTGCTCTGGTTTCCTCCCACATTCCAAAGACATGCAGTAGGTGGATTGGACGCTCTAAACTGGCCCTAGGTGTGAGTGTGTGTGCAAGTGAGTAGTACAAATGAATTACTGCAGCAGAGCTAGCCACCCAGCAATGTAAACCTTGGATCAAGATGATAGTCACTGTTGAAGTGACACCCTGACCCCATGTGCAAAAGGGGTCATGGATAGATGGATAGATATAAGCAGTAAGTCCCCCCCACACACACACACCATCATTAACCTTAGTTTGGTTTACGAATGACATGCTTGCTGTCTTTATTTTTGTGACTGTACTGTATCTTCATATTTTGCCCCTTTAGTTAAACAGTATCTAGCAGAAGTCTTTCTACTGAATTTATGTGTGTGTGTGCGTGTGTGTGTGTGTGTGTGTGTGTGTGTGTGTGTGTGTGTGTGTGTGTGTGTGTGTGTGTGTGTGTGTAATTTGATTCCCTGGTTGGAGTTTCTGTTTTCTATTGCTATGGGGATGGTTTTTGCTATATGTTAT